>NC_060176.1:6920634-7033134 GCF_021184085.1 Oncorhynchus gorbuscha
ATTTTTATCTGTTGAGGTTATTTCTTCATTTATTTCTAACCAGATGTAAAATGTTCCTGCTTTGATGTATTTAATAGTGGTGAAGTCTGGGTTCCTGCTCTATAGTCCAAAGGCAGATGACTTCAGACCCTGTATATTCAGGATGGAATATGGTCTCTCTCTCTCTCTCTCTCTCTGAATCCTTCCACAGTAGAACTGTAGAACTGCTTGACAAACAGAGAAACAGATTCATAAATCGGAATATTTCTCTTCAACAGGAAATATTTGTATTTTGGCAGTTCATCATCATTGTCATCTCATAACTAGCTTCCCCACACACACACACATTAACTAGGGCCCAATTATCCCTGAGATGACTTAATATCATTACTGTGTGGTTCGTGTTGTAAATTTAAACCGTTGTTTCACATGTTTCTCACGCAAGGAAGTATAATGATGATCCTATTTATACCGGTCTCATGTCCCGCTCTAAAGGGTTTTCAAACCTCTACCTGGTGTATGCATTATGTACAGGTGTCACTGCTACTCCACTGACTGACACAGAGCTATACTCTACCAGCGGAGGTGCTGTGAGCGGCTGGAGGTCGTCATGGCAACCCAGAGACATGTACCCAGTGGACAGTCTGGCTAGAACATTCAGGTCAGCTATGGTGGGCATGTGTCTGTGTGGCTCATACGTAACTGTAGTAGACTGTAATGTGCAGCAGGAAATGTATTTGGGCCTGTAGCCTATGGTAGAGTACACTGTGATCTATGGTCACTGTTGAGTTTGTAGAAGAGTAAGAAAACACATGTTGTTTTACTATGTTACACATTCTTCCCATTATGGAGTTGGTTCTGATTTGGAGGAAGATAAGCTATCCTAGATCTATACCTATGGGTGGGCAATATCTATCTCGTCTATGGGGTGGAAAAGTGGCTGTATGGTTTGGAGGAAGATAAGCTTATCTTAGATCTATACCTATGGGTGGGCAATATCTATCTCTTCTGGGGGTGGAAAAGTGGCTGTATGGTTTGGAGGAATACAGCTTATCCTAGATCTATACCTGGGTGGGCAATATCTATCAGTAGTCTATGGGGGGGTGGAAAAGTGGCTGTATGGTTTGAGGAAGATAAGCTTATCCTAGATCTATACCTATGGGTGGGCAATATCTATCAGTAGTCTATGGTGGTGGAAAAGTGGCTGTATGGTTTGGAGGAAGATAAGCTTATCCTAGATCTATACCTATGGGTGGGCAATATCTATCTAGTCTATGGGGTGGAAAAGTGGCTGTATGGTTTGGAGGAAGATAAGCTTATCCTAGATCTAGTACCTATGGGTGGGCAATATCTATCAGTAGTCTATGGGGGTGGAAAAGTGGCTGTATGGTTTGGAGGAAGATAAACTTATCCTAGATCTATACCTATGGGTGGGCAATATCTATCAGTAGTCTATGGGGTGGCTGTATGGTTTGGAGGAAGATGGCTTTATGGTTTGGGTTTGGAGGAAGATAAGCTTATCCTAGATCTATACCTATGGTGGGTATCTATCAGACAATATCTATCCTAGTCTATGGGGGGTGGAAAAGTGGCTGTATGGTTTGGAGGAAGATAAGCTTATCCTAGATCTATACCTATGGGTGGGCAATATCTATCTAGTCTATGGGGTGGAAAAGTGGCTGTATGGGAGGAAGATTTGGAGGGTGGCAATATCTATCTAGTCTATGGGGTGGAAAAGTGGCTGTATGGTTTGGAGAAGATGCCCTAGATCTATACCTATGGGTGGGCAATATATATCAGTAGTCTATGGGGGTGGGAAAGTGGCTGTATGGTTTGGAGGAAGATAAGCTTATCCTAGATCTATACCTATGGGTGGGCAATATCTATCAGTAGTCTATGGGGTGGAAAAGTATTGTATGGTTTGGAGGAAGATGTTTATCCTAGATCTATACCTATGGGTGGGCAATATCTATCTAGTCTATGGGGGTGGAAAAGTGGCTGTATGGTTCTTTAAGGTGTATTTTGTTTAGGTCTGTGCCAGAAACCCTAGTGAGGTCATCTCCACTAGACTGAGAGACATGCGCCACACTCTTCATCCAGGACTGCCAGGAACCATGGGAAGAGAACCACAGCCGAGACAGAGGTGTGTGTGTTTATGTCTGTGTGTATGCATGTGTTGATATATTGACATTAATGTGCACTTTTCAGTAACTTCCCTGTTGTTTGTAGAGAGAGGAGTGAAGTTCTCCAGCCAGACAGAGGCTTTGTACTACAGGGTTCTAGAGGCTGTCATCAATCAGGAGAGGAAGAGGCTGGGAGCCAAAGACATTTTAGTGAGTCCTCTGTCTCTCTGTTGTGTATGAATGGAACTGCACTGTTTAGTGTCATTAAGCATTCACTTCTTAATTCCTCTGGGGGCACTGTTGTATTTTATTTCTGTATTTTTTATTTATCCTTTATTTAACCTAAGCAAGTCAGTTAAGAACAAATTCTTATTTACAATGACGGCCCACTGTGGGCGAAAGGCCTCCAAGCTGGGACAGAGGCCTGGGATTAAATAAATAAATACAATATAAATATAAGACAACATGTTATACAGACATGTATAGTATAGAGGTTGTCCTTGATGACTTGTTTCTTGGCAGGGCATTCTGAGCATGATCTGTCCCAGCGCTCTCTAGTGGCCTGTTGTCTGGAGATGGTCATCTTCTCCCATCAGCCACCAGGCAGCTTTCCTGGTCATTGACATCTTTAGCCTGGCGCCATACGACTTCTACAAGGTAACATCTACACAAAACACCTGCAGTACATGTAATACTGTAATGTAACATTGTAGGTTTGTAAAGGAGGAGGTTTCACGTGATAAGTAACCTTACCTGAAAACTGAAGCATTATGTTAGCTTCTCAAGCCAATGCCTAGGCTTCGGCTCAGACGGTTTACACAGTCTTGGGGCATACAGACGTCCTGGGTTCAAACACGTCTACTGTAATCTTAGTGATCTATTTAGGTGCTGTTTAAACCCTCTACTGTGTGGTGTGTGCCAGGTGATAGAGCTGGTGCTGCGGGCTGAGGGAGGGCTTGCTGCCGGGTGTGGTCAGGCATCTGACCCATATAGAGGAGCAGGTCCTGGATTGTCTGGCCTGGAGGAGAGACTCACCACTCTGGGACCAGATCAGAGCTGCTAAGGGTCAGGGACAGCTGCCTGCATACCATCAGGTCAGTGGGCAAAGATTCAAATTCACCTGTTTGTCAACTGGGCAAAATATACAGTGCACCCTCTCTATAATATATAGAGCAACACTGGCGCACTCGAAACAAGTTGGTCTAATATGGCAGCATGGCGGCTGTCGTTCCATTCAATAGAGGAAACAAAATGATCCCCAAACTTAAGGTAACAGATGGTTCTATGTGTGTTCAAAGGTGGATGCTCCCAATACTCAGAGGACACAGACAAGATGGCCAAGATCCTCCCAACCCTTCACACTTGACCCCCAAGCCTTGTGAATGGGATCCATGGAATTGACCTAAACTCCCCGATTACCCACCATGAACAGCTACAGCTCACCCCCTGCTGGCTCAAAGATGGCTGCTTGCCCTATCACACCAGTCAGCCCATCCCAGTCCTCCTCTGTCATTGTTACTGGACAGACTGTAGTCACCATGGCATCAGCCACTGTCACCACCAACAATGGCCAGTCAGTCAGCATACGGTTCGAGGTAAAGACAATCCCTCAGATGAAACCCAATATGGCCATAGAAATGACAACCCTAATAGAATACTGACATAATGTAATACATCTTATAATAGACATGTTATATACCTGTTTACATCACAACAACCAGTGCTATTTGTTCAGTGAAACCTCTTCCATACCCAGGCATTGCCAATGACCGTTGAGCCATCACATTTACCCTCAGTGTTGTAGGTCAGCCCATTCCTCCACAGCAAGTCTCCAGCACCTCTACCCAGCAGCCCCAGAACCCTCCTACCTCTACCCAGAGTAAGGGCTCCATCTCACTGTTCCTCCAAAGGTAGGCTTTACTCAGATTCCTACATACCTGAGCGGGCCTGAATGCTATGAGCCTAGATATTTAGTTACAAGATCCACAAGACAGAGGCCATACTCCTTCCCTCTGTCTCAGGTCTACCACCTGGTGAGCATGCGTCTGAGGGACATCTGTGTTAAACTGGACATCTGTGAGGCGCTGCGGCTGAGATCTGGACCTGCGTCGAACACTCCTTGGTCCACTGCACTGACCTTATGCTAGACCGACACCTGGACCAAATACTCATGTGTGCCATCTATGTCATGGCCAAGGTAGCACTATTTGCTTTGCCTCTAGACATTTGCTATACTTCCTTAACGCAGATGGTTTTATGACTTGGGTGATCGACAGCAAGGCATTCAGCCTTCTATACTTCTTCAGCTGTGTATTGATGATTATAATGTAATATATCACTTCATTTCCATGTTTGTGCTGTGTGTTGCTCATGCAGGTAACCAAAGTGGACATGCCCTTCAAGCTCATCATGCAGTGCTACAGACTCAGCCTCAAGCAAACAACTGTGTAAGGAGATCAATGTTTTGCTTGCTTTTGTGTGTGTGTGTGTTAAATCCTGCTGGTTTGTTATTGTGTAGTTGATGAAGTCTGTATTGTCCTTCTGTCAGGTATTCAGAAGTGTTCTGATCTCAGGAGAAACACCAAGACGTCACAAAACTCTCCTGGAGAATCCAACAGAGAAAACAGTTAGACAAATAGAAAATATATTGTTTGCATCATAATGTGCATGAATTAACAAATCATTTTGATGGTGATGCTGCTCTGTTTTCCAATAGATGTAGACCCCAGCAGTAGCTTGCTTACCTACCAGAGCCCTCCCACCCATCCTACAGGACCCAGAGCTCCCTGTAGCCCGGGCCAGGAGGGAGAGAGGACACCTCATCTATTTCTACAACACTGTCTATGTCAAACAGATGAAGGACTTTGCCCTGCGCTACACCTCAGCTCTCTGACCATAGCCCGGGTGAGGGGGTCATTTTCATATACTTCCTAATGGAGTCAGTAGTCGTCATACACGATACATAGAAACACTTTACCAGGGGTCTCAGATATGTCCAAACTGGTGTAAAACATCATGGGTACTTACAGGTCATCTGATCCTGTCATATAAGTAAGAGAGAAGTCCTAGAACAGATGCAGTGCATTGTTCCTAGGCCCAAACGCTATCATCACTGTCCAACAGAGATTCTGACCACATTCAGATGATTTGTCCATGCACAGGTTGAAACCCCTCCCCTTTCGCAATACCCCTGCCAGCGTATTGGATCCTTGCGCAGACTCCGCCCCTCCAACCACCATTCCCTCTACATCTCACCCCACAAGCCCAACACACACCCCTCCCCCGCACTGTCCTCTAAATCTTCAGCAGAAGCCCGTCAAGGTCAGAGGTTGGACATACCTCTCAAACCCTGCTAACGGTTCCCTAACTGACCCTCTTCTATACTTCCTGTCTGAAGCCTAACTATCAATACACATATTTTAACTTCAGTAACTGTGAAAAGCAAAAGGCCTGGTCATCGTAAATACAGTACATACAGTCATGTGTTGCTAATCGTTGTGTCCCACAGAGTCTGAGAGAGATCAGCGACATGATGAAGACATTTCAGTCACGCACCAGGAAGTGCTGTGCAGCCCAGCTGCAGGAGGACGGTGAGGAGGAGGGTGGACCGCTTGCGAAGAGACCCTGTCAGGATAGACCGTCAAACTTGCAGAGAAAGCTCAGGGACTTCGACCAGGCACTGATGAGGGCCCAGAACCAGCAACAAGCTCAGACCAGGGCCAAGGCACAGCACCAAGCAACAGCACACAATGGGACGCATTGATGACATCTCACTTTCGTTGACTTACTGCCATGCTTCATACTTCTTGCAGGTCTACACTCATTGGAAGAATATGGACAACAGGCACTGATGATGGGAGAATGGATGCTGTGGATCTACAATGTTAGAAAGAATTGGCATCATTAGCACTCAGCGAAGTTCTCTTAGCAAGCAATGTTCATGATTAGAAAAGCTGATTTGTAATAATAATAATGAGGGTAATGTAATAATCTGAGGGTAACTAGGGCTCTGTATCAAATATCATATCATATACAGCATATATTCATCCAAAGTAAGCAGTAAATGAATTGTGTTGGTACTGAGCACTGTCTACAGTTTGTGTTTGGTGAGATGGAGGAGACGATGTTCTCTGGAACATACAGTATGTTATTAGTTTCAATTTTCAAGTTTAATTCGTCCCTCACAAGTACAGTGAGATGCTTAAATTGCAAGCCCTACCCAACAGTGCAGTATTCAAAATTTTAAAAAGCATTTAATTTAAAACAAATTAAACACAGATATGACATATAGGTGAGCCTTTTAAAATGATTATACATGTATCTGTTAGGACCAGATGTATAATCATGTTTAATTGTTATACAGAGTAATGTATCTGTTAGGACCAGATGTTAGATAATCATGTTTAATTGTTATACAGAGTAATGTATCTGTTAGGACCAGATGTTAGATAATCATGTTTAATTGTTATACAGAGTAATGTATCTGTTAGGACCAGATGTTAGATAATCATGTTTAATTGTTATACAGAGTAATGTATCTGTTAGGACCAGATGTTAGATAATCATGTTTAATTGTTATACAGAGTAATGTATCTGTTAGGACCAGATGTTAGATAATCATGTTTAATTGTTATACAGAGTAATGTATCTGTTAGGACCAGATGTTAGATAATCATGTTTAATTGTTATACAGAGTAATGTATCTGTTAGGACCAGATGTTAGATAATCATGTTTATTGTTATACAGAGTAATGTTCTGTTAGGACCAGATGTTAGATAATCATGTTTAATTGTTATACAGAGTAATGTATCTGTTAGGACCAGATGTTAGATAATCATGTTTAATTGTTATACAGAGTAATGTATCTGTTAGGACCAGATGTTAGATAATCATGTTTAATTGTTATACAGAGTAATGTATCTGTTAGGACCAGATGTTAGATAATCATGTTTAATTGTTATACAGAGTAATGTATCTGTTAGGACCAGATGTTAGATAATCATGTTTAATTGTTATACAGAGTAATGTATCTGTTAGGACCAGATGTTAGATAATCATGTTTAATTGTTATACAGAGTAATGTATCTGTTAGACCAGATGTTAGATAATCATGTTTAATTGTTATACAGAGTAATGTATCTGTTAGGACCAGATGTTAGATAATAATGTTTAATTGTTATACAGAGTAATGTATCTGTTAGGACCAGATGTTAGATAATCATGTTTAATTGTTATACAGAGTAATGTATCTGTTAGGACCAGATGTTAGATAATCATGTTTAATTGTTATACAGAGTAATGTATCTGTTAGACCAGATGTTAGATAATCATGTTTAATTGTTATACAGAGTAATGTATCTGTAGGATGTTAGATAATCATGTTTAATTGTTATACAGAGTAATGTATCTGTTAGGACCAGATGTTAGATAATCATGTTTAATTGTTATACAGAGTAATGTATCTGTTAGACCAGATGTTAGATAATCATGTTTAATTGTTATACAGAGTAATGTATCTGTTAGGACCAGATGTTAGATAATCATGTTTAATTGTTATACAGAGTAATGTATCTGTTAGGACCAGATGTTAGATAATCATGTTTAATTGTTATACAGAGTAATGTATCTGTTAGGACCAGATGTTAGATAATCATGTTTAATTGTTATACAGAGTAATGTATCTGTTAGGACCAGATGTTAGATAATCATGTTTAATTGTTATACAGAGTAATGTATCTGTTAGGACCAGATGTTAGATAATCATGTTTAATTGTTATACAGAGTAATGTATCTGTTAGATGTTAGACCAGATGTTATCTGATAATAATCATGTTTAATTGTTATACAGAGTAATGTAAGGACCAGATGTTAGATAATCATCTGTTAGGACCAGATGTTAGATAATCATGTTTAATTGTTATACAGAGTAATGTATCTGTTAGGACCAGATGTTAGATAATCATGTTTAATTGTTATACAGAGTAATGTCTCTGTTAGGACCAGATGTTAGATAATCATGTTTAATTGTTAATTGTATCTGTTATGTTAGATAATCATGTTTAGTAATGTATCTGTTAGGACCAGATGTTAGATAATCATGTTTAATTGTTATATAATGAGTAATGTATCTGTTAGGACCAGATGTTAGATAATCATGTTTAATTGTTATACAGAGTAATGTATCTGTTAGGACCAGATGTTAGATAATCATGTTTAATTGTTATACAGAGTAATGTATCTGTTAGGACCAGATGTTAGATAATCATGTTTAATTGTTATACAGAGTAATGTATCTGTTAGGACCAGATGTTAGATAATCATGTTTAATTGTTATACAGAGTAATGTATCTGTTAGGACCAGATGTTAGATAATCATGTTTAATTGTTATACAGAGTAATGTATCTGTTAGGACCAGATGTTAGATAATCATGTTTAATTGTTATACAGATGTTCTGTTAGGACCAGATAATAATCATGTTTAATTGTTATACAGAGTAATGTATCTGTTAGGACCAGATGTTAGATAATATTCTGTTTAATTGGCACGTTTTCTCTACCAGCGTTGAATTTGTACTGATCTGTGGTACAAATAATTTACTTCTTTGTATTGTGATGTTGAATAAACACAACTCTGTTTTTACATTTGTCTTGTTGCTTTTTGTCCTATGTTGCTCTGTCTGTAGGCTTTGTCTTGCTTGTCCTATGTTGCTCTGTCTATAGGCTTTGTCTTGCTTGTCCTATGTTGCTCTGTCTATAGGCTTTGTCTTGCTTGTCCTATGTTGCTCTGTCTGTAGGCTTTGTCTTGCTTGTCCTATGTTGCTCTGTCTATAGGCTTTGTCTTGCTTGTCCTATGTTGCTCTGTCTATAGGCTTTGTCTTGCTTGTCCTATGTTGCTCTGTCTATAGGCTTTGTCTTGCTTGTCCTATGTTGCTCTGTCTGTAGGCTTTGTCTTGCTTGTCCTATGTTGCTCTGTCTGTAGGCTTTGTCTTGCTTGTCCTATGTTGCTCTGTCTGTAGGCTTTGTCTTGCTTGTCCTATGTTGCTCTGTCTGTAGGCTTTGTCTTGCTTGTCCTATGTTGCTCTGTCTGTAGGCTTTGTCTTGCTTGTCCTATGTTGCTCTGTCTGTAGGCTTTGTCTTGCTTGTCCTATGTTGCTCTGTCTATAGGCTTTGTCTTGCTTGTCCTATGTTGCTCTGTCTATAGGCTTTGTCTTGCTTGTCCTATGTTGCTCTGTCTATAGGCTTTGTCTTGCTTGTCCTATGTTGCTCTGTCTGTAGGCTTTGTCTTGCTTGTCCTATGTTGCTCTGTCTGTAGGCTTTGTCTTGCTTGTCCTATGTTGCTCTGTCTGTAGGCTTTGTCTTGCTTGTCCTATGTTGCTCTGTCTGTAGGCTTTGTCTTGCTTGTCCTATGTTGCTCTGTCTATAGGCTTTGTCTTGCTTGTCCTATGTTGCTCTGTCTGTAGGCTTTGTCTTGCTTGTCCTATGTTGCTCTGTCTATAGGCTTTGTCTTGCTTGTCCTATGTCGCTCTGTCTGTAGGCTTTGTCTTGCTTGTCCTATGTTGCTCTGTCTGTAGGCTTTGTCTTGCTTGTCCTATGTTGCTCTGCGTGTGCTCACTGCTCATTGATTGTCTGTATTGTAATTGTTTTTAATAATCTGCCCAGGGACTGCGGTTGAAAATGAGCCGGCTGACTAAAACGGCAGGGTAGCCTAGTGGTTAGAGCGTTGGACTAGAAAATCAAAGGAAAAAAAAAAAACATCACTTTTACTGAAACGTAGATGAATGTGTACTGCCCCTGTAAAAATAAAATAAACTCAAACATCTCCTTAACATTACCACAACACATTACCACAACATAGTGAGAGCCACTGTGGAAAATAAATATTGCTCCATGTTGGATATTTTTGCACTCAGAGACAACAAGGTCATAAACAGCATGTGACATATCAGTCTTGGTATATTAGTCTCATGTTGATATAGTAAAATTGTTATTTTGTTAATTTTCATACTGGCATATTTTGAAAAACATCCGAACAAATGGCCATTTACTTTTCATAGTGGGGAAAATTGGTTTCCATGACGGCCTAATGATTGAGTAACAATACCCATACTGTTTATCAGTAACTATGTCCTGACACGCTATGGGAAGTTCATTCTTAACTGATGTTGCTTGGCAAGCAAATCACAATAATCCTCTAAGAACCAATCAGCAAAGGCCTGTCAACTAAACCCCTGAGAGGCCATTATAGAAAATAGAATCCCTAGAATGGGGAAGGCCCTCAGACCCATTAACTTGAATCGGAATGTCCGTTCTAGGGATTCTATTTCTATGGTTACACAGGAAACCAGGGGGACCTGCTTCCACAACAGTCCTGGAGGTTTTAAGGTAAAGGTCAGCTTGGTAATAACTTCAGATGCTTTTCAGACTTCATCAACAACCAACAACCTCAACAGGACGTCTGTTTTAATCAGTCTCCCACTGGACAGAACCATGGGGTGCAACACCAGCAGGGATGCTGTTGTGGTAGACCCTTCTAAAAAGCCAGAGACCAGACCAGCGTCGGCCAGCTCGACCAGTAAGGCCACCGCTGAGGAGACTAAAGAAACTACAGAGAAAGACAAAGATGAAACAGAAGGCATATCAAGCTGCGACTGACCTCCATCTTCTTAACCCAAACTCCTCAAAGTAAGATATCTGTCATTCTGCCAGTTACACTTTTATGCTCATCACCCAAATATGGGCAAATACAATTATCTGTATTATGTTTTGGGTCACTTTCTTTAGTCAATCAAAAGTAAGTGAACTATTCTAATGATTAAGCCATAAACAAGTTGAACAAATGATGACTATCCCATTGGGTAGCACTATGATACAATCACCTCTATTACTTCTCTGTCTGTCTGTGGCTATTTGACATGACCAGATGTGATGTATAGCTAGTGAGATGGTCTCGCTCTCTATCTCTGCATGCGTGTGTGTGTGTATGTACAGATTGGACTGTCTGCAGGTGAAGGACATGGTCTCTCTCTGTCTCTCTCTGTCTGTGTGTGTGTCTGTGTGTGTGTGTGTGTGTGTGTGTGTGTGTGTGTGTGTGTGTGTGTGTGTGTGTGTGTGTGTGTGTGTGTGTGTGTGTGTGTGTGTGTGTGTGTGTGTGTGTGTGTGTGTGTGTGTGTGTGTGTGTGTGTGTGTGTGGATTGGCCTGTCTGCAGGTGGAGGACCTGCCTGCAGAGGAAGGCAATGCTGCACAACTGTCCATCAACCCCTGTGTCATCTGGGACCAGACCAGCCACACACTCCACTCTGTGATGTAACCTACCAGCCACACACCCCGCTCCACTCTGTGATGTAACCTACCAGCCACACACCCCGCTCCACTCTGTGATGTAACCTACCAGCCACACACCTCCACTCTGTGATGTAACATACCAGCCACACACCCCGCTCCACTCTGTGATGTAACCTACCAGCCACACACCCCACTCCACTCTGTGATGTAACCTACCAGCCACACACCCCACTCCACTCTGTGATGTAACCTACCAGCCACACCCCACTCCACTCTGTGATGTAACCTACCAGCCACACACCCCACTCCACTCTGTGATGTAACCTACCAGCCACACACCCTGCTCCACTCTGTGATGTAACCTACCAGCCACACACCCACTCCACTCTGTGATGTAACCTACCAGCCACACACCCTGCTCCAATCTGTGATGTAACCTACCAGCCACACACCCCACTCCACTCTGTGATGTAACCTACCAGCCAAACACTCTGCTCTGTGATGTAACCTACCAGCCACACACCCCACTCCACTCTGTGATGTAACCTACCAGCCACTCTGTGATGTAACCTACCACACCCCACTCCACTCTGTGATGTAACCTACCAGCCACACACCCCACTCCACTCTGTGATGTAACCTACCAGCCAAACACTCTGCTCTGTGATGTAACCTACCAGCCACACACCCCACTCCACTCTGTGATGTAACCTACCAGCCACACACCCCACTCCACTCTGATGTAACCTATGTAACCAGCCAAACACTCTGCTCTGTGATGTAACCTACCAGCCACACACCCCACTCCACTCTGTGATGTAACCTACCAGCCACACACCCCACTCCACTCTGTGATGTAACCTACCAGCCACACACCCCACTCCACTCTGTGATGTAACCTACCAGCCAAACACTCTGCTCTGTGATGTAACCTACCAGCCACACCCCCACTCCACTCTGTGATGTAACCTACCAGCCACACACCCCACTCCACTCTGTGATGTAACCTACCAGCCACACACCCCACTCCACTCTGTGATATAACCTACCAGCCAAACACTCTGCTCTGTGATGTAACCTACCAGCCACACACCCCACTCCACTCTGTGATGTAACCTACCAGCCACACACCCCACTCCACTCTGTGATGTAACCTACCAGCCACACACCCCACTCCACTCTGTGATGTAACCTACCAGCCACACACCCCACTCCACTCTGTGATGTAACCTACCAGCCACACGCCCCACTCCACTCTGTGATGTAACCTACCAGCCACACACCCTGCTCCACTCTGTGATGTAACCTACCAGCCACACATGTAACCCCAGCTCCACTCTGTGATGTAACCTACCAGCCACACACCCCACTCCACTCTGTGATGTAACCTACCAGCCACACACCCCACTCTCCACTCTGTGATGTAACCTACCAGCCACACACCCCACTCCACTCTGTGATGTAACCTACCAGCCACACACCCTGCTCCAATCTGTGATGTAACCTACCAGCCACACACCCCACACCCCACTCCACTCTGTGATGTAACCTACCAGCCAAACACTCTGCTCTGTGATGTAACCTACCAGCCACACACCCCACTCCACTCTGTGATGTAACCTACCAGCCACACACCCCACTCCACTCTGTGATGTAACCTACCAGCCACACGCCCCACTCCACTCTGTGATGTAACCTACCAGCCACACACCCTCCACTCTGTGATGTAACCTCCAGCCACACGCCCCCACTCCACTCTGTGATGTAACCTACCAGCCAAACACTCTGCTCTGTGATGTAACCTACCAGCCACACGCCCCACTCCAATCTGTGATGTAACCTACCAGCCACACACCCTGCTCCAATCTGTGATGTAGACCTACCAGCCACACACCCTGCTCCACTCTGTGATGTAGACCTACCAGCCACACACCCTGCTCCACTCTGTGATGTAGACCTACCAGCCACACACCTGCTCCAATCTGTGATGTAGACCTACCAGCCACACACCCTGTTCCACTCTGTGATGTAGACCTACCAGCCACACACCCTGCTCCAATCTGTGATGTAGACCTACCAGCCACACACCCTGCTCCAATCTGTGATGTAACCTACCAGCCACACACCCTGCTCCTATCTTTGATGTAGACCTACCAGCCACACACCCTGCTCCAATCTGTGATGTAACCTACCAGCCACACACCCTGCTCCAATCTGTGATGTAGACCTACCAGCCACACACCCTGCTCCAATCTGTGATGTAGACCTACCAGCCACACACCCTGCTGCAATCTGTGATGTAGACCTACCAGCCACACACCCTGCTCCAATCTGTGATGTAGACCTACCAGCCACACACCCTGCTCCACTCTGTGATGTAGACCTACCAGCCACACACCCTGCTCCAATCTGTGATGTAGACCTACCAGCCACACCCTGCTCCAATCTGTGATGTAGACCTACCAGCCACACACCCTGCTCCAATCTGTGATGTAGACCTACCAGCCACACACCCTGCTCCAATCTGTGATGTAGACCTACCAGCCACACACCCTGCTCCAATCTGTGATGTAGACCTACCAGCCACACACCCTGCTCCAATCTGTGATGTAGACCTACCAGCCACACACCCTGCTCCAATCTGTGATGTGACCTACCAGCCACACGCCCTGCTCCAATCTGTGATGTAGACCTACCAGCCACACACCCTGCTCCAATCTGTGATGTAGACCTACCAGCCAAACACTCTGATCTGTGATGTAGACCTACCAGCCACAGGTTCCTTACTCTGTCTACTGTTTCTGGTCCAGAACACTTTCTCTCTCTCTCAATCTCTCAACTGGACCTTCAGTGTCCACAGTGCCATGTTTATATCCTGTTAATGTGCCAGTATGGTCAATGTAACAACAATGAGACATGGTAGTAAATGTATAGATTCAATCTGACTAATGTCCTTTATTGTTTTTAATGTCATTTATTGTTATTACCTCCATCTCTATCTCTCTCTCTATCACACACCTCTGTTCTAAGGTGGCAGTTACAATCAGTTACTTCAAAAGCTTCCAGCCCTGCCACAGGCTAAACCAAACAGCAGCCAAATCAGTAGGCTTTGAAGGCAGTTTTTGTTGCAGCTGTACAGCATATTACTGACCACTCCAGCAGTCCTAGGCTCCAACACTACATACCACTGCATCAGGAAGCTGTTACAGCTCTGTGTTTGGGTAGACAGCAGCCTGCTTGTTATTACCCATAAAGGAAATGGTTCCCATAGATACAAATACTATATACTGCAATGCCTTTTTTTGCCACCAGATGGCATGGAAACACAACTGCAGTTCTGTTTGTCACCACCAGGGTGCAGAAGCGATCCATCAGTATTTGGTGGGCTATCCAAGGCCCTGGTCCATTTACTCAAGACATTTAATCTGAAATATATGTTGTAAATGTATTACCAGCGAGTGAATAGAGCTGGAAGGGAATAGCCTTTTCACAAAGCCCATATCACAAATACCCATCACAGAGGAAGCGGAAATTACATGAAAATATTACCATTATACAAATGGAAATTGTGATTGAATAATGTGTTTGAGAAGATAAATGGAAAGCACTTTGTTAGAAAATGTGGTGCTAAATGGCTTTTTAATTTCAGATGTGGGATAAAACAAAACACATTTCTACTCCATTTTCACTGGCAATTGATTAGTGGTTCCACACCTGCAGAGAGAAGGGCTCTTATCTTCTCATTATCAGTTAATTAATATGCATGCACACATGTCTATTATCTTTCCTCTGCCATTTAGCAGAATTGAGACATTGATGTTTTAATGGCCTTGGATGACTTCTCTCTCTGTTGCTTTAAGGAGAAATAAGACACATGACTGACATTGTCTTTAATTGTTGTAAAATAAAATTAAATGAAAATAAAATAAAAAGGAAAAACAAATTCTTTACATCATATTCAATATGACATCACCATTCCCCTCTGGGAGGTGTATCTATCAACACAGCAACTCTTATTTGATTGGCTGTATTTAATTTAGCAGCTATTCTATGGTACTTTAGCTTTAGGAAACAACCCATTTGGTGCACTGTGTATACCTAAGAAAGAGATGCATTGAAGAGTGATAGGGAAATGTTTTACTTGAAAGACATACGGAAGGGAATATGATATTAAATTCCTCACTCTGCCAGGGTTTGGCTATTAGAGAATCCAAGGCCTCACCCGCTGAAGCAAAACATTACATTTAAGTCATTTAGCAGACGCTCTTATCCAGAGCGACTTACAAATTGGTGCATTCACCTTATGACATCCAGTGGAACAGTCACTTTACAATAGTGCATCTAAATCTTAAGGGGGGGGGAGGGATTACTTATCCTATCCTAGGTATTCCTTAAAGAGGTGGGGTTTCAGGTGTCTCCGGAAGGTGGTGATTGACTCTCATCAAAACCTGGGTGAAAGTCTAATTAATTTATGTCCTGATCTTCAATGTTCCACTGCCATAAGTGCATATTGTATTACCAGTGAAATATGAAGTCCTATAGAAACTAGTCTGACTGGATATCTTTGCAGTTGTGCACAAATGGCCCTCGGCATGTGTTCTGTATTATGCACATTACACAATGTCATTAGCTTTTATCTTTATGGTTTGAGCCAAATTTCACATAGCAGTGGATGTTGTTATGGTTGATCGTATGATTGTACATTAGAAAGAGATGCTTCATGACTAAAACAGACATTATAGAGGATGGTTATGTCACTAAACCATAGTGGTTCAGAAGTCTTGCTGTTGATAAGGGAATATTGTGAATATTAGGTTTACAAACATCATTTTCAAACAGATGTGCCACCCAATAAAGGCTAGCCCGACAGTCTAAAATAAAAAAAGGGCATTTGAACACTACTCTTGGGTGTAATCTGCTCCTCTTGTAATGGGCCATTTATAAACTCAGCAAAAAAATAAACGTCCCTTTTTCAGGACCCTGTCTTTCAAAGATAATTCGTAAAAATCCAAATAACTTCACAGATCTTCATTGTAAAGGGTTTAAACACTGTTTCCCATGCTTGTTCAATGAACCATAAACAATTAATGAACATGCACCTGTGGAAGGGTCGTTAAGATACGAACAGCTTACAGACGGTAGGCAATTGAGGTCACAGTTATGTAAACATAGGACACTGAAGAGGCCTTTCTACTGAAAAACACCAAAAGAAAGATGTCCCTGCTCATCTGCGTGAACTTGCCTTAGGCAAGCTGCAAGAAGGCATGAGGACTGCAGATGTGGCCAGGACAATAAATTGCAATGTCCGCACTGTGAGACGCCTAAGACAGAGCTACAGGGAGACAGGACGGACAGCTGATCATCCTCGCAGTGGCAGACCATGTGTAACAACACCTGCACAGGATCACACCTGCGGGACAGGTACAGGATGGCAACAACAACTGCCCAAGTTACACCAGGAACGCACAATCCCTCCAATCTGCAATCGGCTGAGAGAGGCTGGACTGAAGGCTTGTAGGCCTGTTGTAAGGCAGGTCCTCACCAGACATCACCGGCAACAATGTCGCCTATGGGCACAAACCCACCGTCGCTGGACCAGACAGGACTGGCAAAAAGTGCTCTTCGCTGACGAGTCGCGGTTGTTTCTCACCAGGGGTGATGGTTGGATTCGCGTTTATCGTCGAAGGAATTAGTGTTACACCGTGGCCTGTACTCTGGAGCGGGATTGATTTGGAGATGGAGGGTCCGTCATGGTCTGTCGCGTAGTGTCACAGATCATCATCGGACTGAGCTTGTTGTCATTGCAGACAATCTCAACGCTGTGCGTTGCAGGAAAGACATCCTCCCTCCCTCATGTGGTACCCTGTGGTGCTCATCCTGACATGACCCTCCAGCATGACAATGCCACCAGCCATACTGCTCATTCTGTGTGTGATTTCCTGCAAGACAGGAACATCAGTGTTCTGCCATGGCCAGCGAAAAGCCCGGATCTCAATCCCATTGAGCACACCGGGGGACTTGTTGGATCGGAGGGTAAGGGCTAGGGCCATTCCCACCAGAAATGTCCGGGTACCTTAGTGGAAGAGTGGGGTAACATCTCACAGCAAGAATGGGCAAATCTGGTGCAGTCCATGAGGAGGAGATGCACTGCAGCACTTAATGCAGCTGGTGGCCACACCAGATACTGACTGTTACTTTTGATTTTGACCCCAACTTTGTTCAGGGACACATTATTCTATTTGTGTATGTTACATGTCTGTGGAACTTGTTCAGTTTATGTCTCAGTTGTTGAATCTTATGTTCATACACATATTGACAAATAAATATAAATGTTTATATTTATATGTTAAATTTGCTGAAAATAAATGCAGTTGACAGTGAGAATACTTTTTTACTGAGTTTATGATTAGTATAATGGTCTGTCATTAGAATAAGTATTGATGTTATTTCCTGCAAGCCACTCTTTAAAGATGTGTTCTTCACAGGCCTCGTTTGTGAATATATGATCAGAACCCTGACAGACTGAGAGCATCTTTAATCTTCCTCTGGCCTTGAAGAATGTCACTGATCTCCCTGTAACTGCAGGGAGCAGGGCTGATCAAATCCACATTGTGTGTGTGTGTGTGTGTGTGTGTGTGTGTGTGTGTGTGTGTGTGTGTGTGTGTGTGTGTGTGTGTGTGTGTGTGTGTGTGTGTGTGTGTGTGTGTGTGTGTGTGTGTGTGTGTGTGTGTGTGTGTGTGTGTGTGTGTGTGTGTGTGTGTGTGTGTGTGTGTGTGTGTGGATCACATATACTGATTGTTTATGGGGACTTTATTTCACTACGAAATCACCCAGATATTCATAATTGTTTGTCAAAGCCATCTGTTCTGAAGTGTCACAGTGGTTCCTTTGGAGTGGCCTGTTCACATCGCCAGTTGATTGATCGCAAAAAAACAGATGTGTGCCAAGAGAGGTCAACTTTCATTTGAAGTAAATTCAGATACAGCGTTTTCCCCTTATTTGTGATTCTGGAAGCGTATGTATACACCCCAAATGCTGTCATGTATTATCTAGGAGTTGGAGACAGATGTAAACATTAGGTTTCTGCCTTACAGAAATATTAGTGTTTTTCTGAGTCTGATCTTTATTTGGTCTGCGCGGTGGAAGGATGGTGGAAGGATGGTGGAAGGATGGTATTCAGAACAAACTCTGACTCATTTCACTTGGAATTTCTACCAACGAATAAGTAAACAACTGTTAACAGAAGCTAATGCTTCTAAGTGGTTGTGTCATACTTTCTCTGACTATACACAAATAAAACCTGTATGAATCCCTCACATACTGCAGTGCATGCTCTACCTGATAATGGTGTTTAGCCCCTTTAAATCCACAGCACTTAATTTTCCTTCTCTCTCTCTCTCTCTCTCTCTCTCTCTCTCTCTCTCTCTCTCTCTCTCTCTCTCTCTCTCTCTCTCTCTCTCTCTCTCTCTCTCTCTCTCTCTCTCTCTCTCTCTCTCTCTCTCTCTCTCTCTCTCTCTCAAGTAATGGTAGAAAAGGAAAGGTCACCATGGAGATGACAAAGAAAATCCCTGCTAGAGACAACACTTGAAGCTAGCTGGTGATTCATCAGCTTTAATGCAGTCCATTAGACACGGCTTTTAGTGGACAATGAACAATGGGAACTAAACTAAGTTTATTTGCACAGAACATATTTATGTTTTTTGAGAAGAAGCCATAGTCAGTCAGTGCTGTTTAATGGAGCTTGTGTCCAGAAGGTCATTTCTTTAGCCCACAGAGAAATGGGGCCTGAGACCCTGAGTGAGTGAACTTATTCACTTCACATGAATATCCTCAGAGGTATAACCTACTATATCCTACAGTATCCAGTCAAAGTCAACCTCAAAATTAATCATATTGCTGATCTTACCATTAGGTTTTCGTTAAATGTCATGCCAATGAAACATCTGTAGGACATCACAAATAGATTATGAAGGAGTAGAAATCCTTGTAAAATCCTGAAGGCGGATAAGATTTAGCCTGAGGAAAAGGTCAGGTAGCTGGAGGAAGGCTTGGACATATGGACTAAGATAACTGGATTATTCTGTATAGGAAACACAAGAAGACATGTTGTTTTTGTTACAGGGCAAATCAGTATGTGAAGGTACCATGTTGATATGGTTCACTGTAGGTACGCTGTTATCAATGTTGTCTGTTGTAAAGACTAGTATGTGCTGTAGAAATTCTACCTACATAGCATCCATTTTGCACAACACATACACCCCTATGAGTACATGATGTGAAAAGCAGTTGTGTTCACTGGGATAATTCGAATCCATTTGTTTTACCCATTGGCTCATGATTATAGCAAGGCGTCTGTGGGCTCATTTGAGGTTTACATTTACTAGGCCCTACTTACACTCTTTACACAGTTGTTTACTCTATTATGAGAACAGAGTGGGCATTGTGAATCACGTTGTGTTCTAGCTGTTTCTGTTTCTAAGAAGCATGTTGTTGAGCCTGACGTTCTTTAAGGTGAGGGGTGGATTGTGAGTGAGGGGCTGAGGCCGAGGCAGGCAGCTGCTGTGTAATTATGGGAGACCCAGTGAAGTACAATACAAAAGCTACAGTGGCAGGTGTAGCTATTCATCTTTCCACATTTGTTTTGATTGGTGCAGTGTGCCGGAGTAGAGAGAGAGAAAGTCCTTTCAAAGCAAATGGAGAAAAATAGGAAAATGTAGTCTAAATGTCATTCATTCAGCACCAGTGCCGAGGTGACCTTAAAGAGAATCATCTCTCCCTTTTGTAAATGCGGACAAGTGGATTCTGCAAAATATCAAATTTGATAAGAAAGGGAGTCCACGTGATGGAGCCTTGTGATGGTGAGCAGAATGTGGCTGATATGGAGGAGGTGAACTGGTTCAGGAGCCTCACTATGGTTGAACAGTCTGTTCTGTTCTCTGGTCATGACCATCTGAATGTTTTGCTATGTTTATTTGCACAAATAGAAGGACAATTTGTACACATTTACAAAACAACAACAACATAATGTGCAGGAGGCAGAAAAAGCCGAACATTGTTCCCCCAAGTGTTAGGACATACATTACTGCTACAGGAGCATACTGCTTATCACCCTACATCATAAATGACTACGTATGTCAAAGGGTTGAGGTGTTCGATGTGCCTTGACAGAGTGCTGTCATCTCACTGTATGCCCTGCAATATTAGTTATGATAGAGTTTGATTATGTGATATGATGATTTGGACTTCCTTTTACCACATTATGAAGCCAGTCCTTGACGGATCTACATGTACATACATTGATGTGTATTAGAATATGCCATGTATTTTGTCTATTCCCTGAAAAACAACCTACCCGTATGTAACCATCCATATCACGAATTTAACATTCATAGCTTTCACCATGACAACTGGGCCAACCATCAGGGAACATTACTGAGGCATTTAGATAATGGTTTCCTTGTAGACATCCAAGAGGAGGGAAAACAACCTAATAACAGCTTTACTGCTTCATGTGTCATCATGCCATAGAAACAGCACCGCATGGTCTGTGGAAGGAAAATAAACTACGATGCCTTAATACACTGCAATAGGATTGCAGTCATCATCGTGTTTGTATAACTCCTACTCATGGTTAGGTCTTTGTGCTTGTATATTAATATGTTTAGATTTGTGTTTAGTTTGATAGGATTATGACTAGAGCTGGAAGGCTGAAGGGAGCTGGCTGTATATTAGAGTGCATGTTTGTTTGTTTGTCTGCAGATTCAAGATAACAAGCCTGGGCCTCTCTTCATGACTGGGCGCTGGCTGCTGGGTCTGACCTCATCTCAGTGAAAATAATTAGAGCTGCTCCTGTGTGTGTGTGTGTGTGTGTGTGTGTGTGTGTGTGTGTGTGTGTGTGTGTGTGTGTGTGTGTGTGTGTGTGTGTGTGTGTGTGTGTGTGTGTGTGTGTGTGTGTGTGTGTGTGTGTGTGTGTGTGTTCTGAATGCCCCACTCCCAGCTGCAGCCCTAAACACAGAGAAGCCACTGTTCTACAACTATTAGTCCCTCAATATGTATGTCTCCTCTTCAGGAAAATAATATTAATGGGATCGCTAAATACAAACGTGGCCCGTCAACCGATAACTACAAATACAGTGAGATTATTCATAAGAGGGGCATGGATCTGATCGCATGTGAAGGGCCTGAGAGATTTTCTACAAGCTGTAGGTTCCTTAGGGGGTGTTGTTCACGTCCCAAATGGCACCCTATTCCCTTCATAGCGCAATACTTTTGACCAGGGCCCATAGGGCTCTTGTCAGAAGTAGTGCACTATATTTGGTTACTACATGATTCCATATGTTATTTCATAGTTTTGATGTCCTCACTATTATTCTACGGTGTAGAAAATAGTAAAAATAGAGAAAACCCTTGAATGAGTAGTTGTGTCCAAACATTTGACGGGTACTGTATATATTTATAAATACAAACTAGCTCTGAAATAAGTGAGTCATTACAAATGATCCACTTTTCGACCACTACTGTTCAACCTTCTATTCATCATCTCCAGCACCAAACCAGTGTCTACATGTAAAACAGTACATTTCTAATTCTGTGGTTCAAAAGATAAAAAGAAACGTCCTAAAACAAAATGCTTCCCTGTGACATCACAGGGTTGGATTAAAAGTAAAAAACTGTGATTATCAAATCTTGCAATGACTTTCTAGCCCCAAGGAGGGTATTTTCTTGCCCCCCACATCCCCACGAATCTCATATAATTTGTAAATCACAGTTTTAAAAATGTTTAAACATTAGATGATGTCATAGGATAGAAATTTTAAATATATTTGTTTCTACAAAATGTAAAAATGTGCCGTTTTTGTGCCGGACATAATGAAAATATGGTGGAGATGCCCTTTAAATTGTGCAACATCATCGGTACGCTAGAGGCATCGTCTTTCATTTGAATCTCCGCTCTTGTGGGCGTGTACATTGACCCATTTTGGCACTTACTCTCTTGCACTGACTCTATGCACAAACACTGGACTCACCCACACACTCACACGTACTTACACTGACAACCCAACACATACATATACACACATAACATGCGCATGATTACCCCATCTTTGTACCCCCACACATACAATTATCTTTAAGGTCCCTCAGTCGAGTAGTGAATTTCAAGCACAGTTTCAGCCACAAAGACCAGGAGGTTTTCCAATGCCTCGCAAAGAAGAGCACCTATTGGTAGATGGGTAAAAAATAAATAAATAAAAAGACACTGAATATCCCTTTGAGCAAACCTGTTTTCCAAAAGACACTGGGAGACAAATTCCCCTTTCAGCTGGAAATAACCTAAAACTCAAGGCCAAATCTACACTGGAGAATGTTGCTGAGTTACAGTTTTGACATAAATTTTCTTGATAATCTATCTCAAGACATGAAAATGGTTGTCTAGCAATGATCAACAACCAATCTGACAGAGCTTGGAGAAATTTGAAAAGACTCACAGCTGTAATTGCTGACAAAGCTGATTCTAACATGCACTGACTCAGGGGTTGAATACTTATCTACTGACGTCATATTAGTGTTTTATATTGCATTTATCTTTTAAAAGATGTTAGAATTTGTATTGTATTTTGACATTACAGAGTGTTTCGTGTAGATACATTTTTATTTTATTCCAATTTGTAAAAAGCAATTTTGGGGAGAAAGTGAAGGGGTGTGAATACTCTCTGAAGGCATTTGTAGCCATGTTATTTTCTACTCGTTATTGTTATTCCCTGTGTATTTATTATTCATGTCATTATTTCTATTTTTTATTTTGAATCTTTATTTTTACCTCTGCATCCAACATATAATTTGTTAACTTGTCAAAGTTAATAGGCTATTTACTATATTGTAAAAGCGATATTGAATCGTGGTTGGTTGCCAACGCCACCAAATATCAACATTTGAAGGAGATGTATCTTCTGCTTGGTTAGTTCCAACTTAGTCGAACTGTAATTCCAATTTGTCTATAATAATTCATAATTTAAAATCCAAGTTAAAGAATAAATCAAACTTAAATCCACTTTAAATAACGTTTAATTTGATCTTCTTTAACATAGATTTTTGGTTGAGACGTGAATCTAACATATACATTCTTAAATTCTAGATTCAATTTGACCTCAAACAAAGCTTGAAACCCTAGGCCTTGTTTATTTTGTTAATTGTACATTTTTGTTGTTGAATCCTGGCTTAAATTGAAACAATAGCTGTTGATTATTTTGAAAATGCTATATAGTCCTATAAGCATCATTGATGATATATGAGTGGTAAAGTATGGTCACATTTCAGTTGCTCTGTTAATTAAACCTTCCCTTTGGAATGACTACAGCAACAGTGAATCTATTTAGTGGAGATCTCTCAACACACATTCTCACGATGGGGCGGGGTAATAGTCCGAGACAAATATCAGAGCTAATCATGGCTGGGCTTGGTTGAAACTCTGGATGGGAGACCAAAGGGATATATAGATCAATCATCCAGTAGGAGGTGCTGCCCAGCCTTTAGTTGTTTTCTGATAGTGGATATAAAACGTTGAAGATCTGATGTCGTTTCAAAGGTACAAAATCAACATATTTTATATGTTTTGTCTATTTTGAAATTTGGTAACCATGATGACATAATCACAGTGTCTCCTGAACCCTCCTGTCTCAGCCTCCAGTATTTATGCTGCAGTAGTTTATGTGTCGGGGGGCTAGGGTCAGTTTGTTATATCTGGAGTACTTCTCCTGTCCTATTCGGTGTCTTGTGTGAATTTAAGTGTGCTCTCTCTAATTCTCTCTTTCTCTCTTTCTTTCTCTCTCTCGGAGGACCTGAGCCCTAGGACCATGCCTCAGGACTACCTGACATGATGACTCCTTGCTGTCCCCAGTCCACCTGGCCGTGCTGCTGCTCCAGTTTCAACTGTTCTGCCTTATTATTATTGGACAATGCTGGTCATTTATGAACATTTGAACATCTTGGCCATGTTCTGTTATAATCTCCACCCGGCACAGCCAGAAGAGGACTGGCCACCCCACATAGCCTGGTTCCTCTCTAGGTTTTTCCCTAGGTTTTGGCCTTTCTAGGGAGTTTTTCCTAGCCACCGTGCTTCTACACCTGCATTGCTTGCTGTTTGGGGTTTTAGGCTGGGTTTCTGTACAGCACTTTGAGATATCAGCTGATGTACGAAGTGCAATATAAATACATTTGATTTGATTTGGTTGAAATTTCACCCTCAAAACAATTGTTTACGTTGATGACTTTTTGCAAATCCGATGTATTTTACACAGAAATTCCACATCACAATCTGTTGATAAATTCTGTTAAAACAATGTTGATTCAACCATTTTGTGCCCAGTGGGCAGTGTGTGTGTGTGTGTGTGTGTGTGTGTGTGTGTGTGTGTGTGTGTGTGTGTGTGTGTGTGTGTGTGTGTGTGTGTGTGTGTGTGTGTGTGTGTGTGTGTGTGTGTGTGTGTGTGTGTGTGTGTGTGTGTGTGTGTGTGTGTGTGTGTGTGTGTGTGTGTGTGTGTGTGTGCGTGTGTGTTGTGATAATCTCTCTGTAGGTTCCTGTTGCTGAGTGCTAACTGTGATCCGAGAGAGAGACATGTTTCCTGTGCCAATAAAGCCCTTTGAATTTAATTGAGAGCCAGAAAGAGATCCAGAGAGATAGAGCCACAGAGAGAGAATGAGAGAGAGGAAATATACTACCATTCAAATGTTTGGGGTCACTTAGAAATGTTCTTGTTTTGAAAGAAAAGCAAATTTGTTGTCCATTGAAATAACTGATCAGAAATACAGTGTAGACATTGTTAATGTTGTAAATAGATATTGTAGCTGGAAACAGCTGATTTTTAATGGAATATCTACTTACATAGGTGTACAAAGGCCCATTATCAGCAACCATCAATCCTGTGTTCCAATGGCACGTTGTGTTAGCTAATCCAAGTTTATAATTTTAAAAGGCTAATTGACCATTAGAAAACCCTTTTCAGATTATGTTAGCACAGCTGAAAACTGTTATGCTGATTGAAGAAGCAATAAAACTAGACTAGTTGAGTATCTGAAGCATCAGCATTTGTGGGTTCGATTACAGACTCAAAATGGCCAGAAGTAAAGAACTTTCTTCTGAAACTCATCAGTCTATTCTTATTCTCAGAAATGAAGGCTATTCCATGCGAAAAATTGCCAAGAAACTGAAGATCTCATACAACGCTGTGTACTACTCTCTTCTCACAAGAGTGCAAACTGGCCCTAACCAGAACAGAATGAGTGGGAGGCCCCGGTGCACAACTGAACAAGAGGACAAGTATATTAGAGTGTCTAGTTTGAGAAACAGACGCCTCACAAGTCCTCAACATGCAGCTTCATTAAATAGTACCCGCAAAACACCAGTCTCAACGTCAACAGTGAAGAGGCGACTCCGAATGCTGGCCTTCTAGGCAGAGTTCCTCTGTCCAGTGTCTGTATTATTTTGCCTATATTAATCTTTTATTTTTATTGGCCAGTCTGAGATATGGCTTTTTCTTTGCAACTCTGCCTAGAAGGCCAGCATCCCGGAGTCGCCTCTTCACTGTTCACGGGGCGGCAGCGTAGCCTAGTGGTTAGAGCGTTGGACTAGTAACCGGAAGGTTGCGATTTCAAACCCCCCAGCTGACAAGGTACAAATCTGTCGTTCTACCCTTGAACAGGCAGTTAACCCACTGTTCCCAGGCCGTCATTGAAAATAAGAATATGTTCTTAACTGACTTGCCTGGTTAAATAAAGGTAAAATAATAAAAAAATAAACTGTTGACGTTGAGCCTGGTGTTTTGAGTGTAATATTTAATGAAGGACATTTAGGTCAACATTGGATCATTCAGAGATCCTTACTGAACTTCTGGAGAGAGTTTGCTGCACTGAAAGTAAAGGGGCTGAATAATTTTGCACGCCCAATTTTTCTGTTTTGGGTTTGTTCAAAAAGTTTGAAATATCCAATAAATGTCGTTCCACTTCATGATTGTGTCCCACTTGTTGTTGATTCTTCACAAAAAAATACAGTTTTATATCTTTATGTTTGAAGCCTGAAATGTGGCAAAAGGTCGCAAAGTTCAAGGGGGCCGAATACTTTCGCAAGGCACTGTATATATATATATATACAGAGAGAGAAAGAGAGAGACCTTCTTGCTGAGTGCTAACTGTGATCTCTGGGCTGAGAGATAGACACAGAGCGGTCCTTCTGTAGCTCAGTTGGTAGAGCATGGCGCTTGTAACGCCAGGGTACTGGGTTCGATTCCTGGGACCACCCATACGTAGAATGTATGCACACATGACTGTAAGTCGCTTTGGATAAAAGCGTCTGCTAAATGGCATATATTATATATTATATATTAGCTAGAGAGTAATAAAAAGAGTGAGAGGCAGCAATAGCAGTCTGAAGCTGAAAGAGAGAAAGAGGCAGTACTAGCAGCCTGAAGCTAGCTCTCACAGCCATTCCCACCCCTAATTGCATAACCATCATTAAAATGCTAATTCATAGTGTTAAAGGGGCAATTAAAAGGGTAATTAAAAATGCTTTGTTCCACTCCTCTACCTGTGTGAACAGCGTAGCCATTACTGTGCTCCTTCTGATCTGGAGTATTTACATTGTGCCTACAGACTAATCCCTTCATCAAGGTTCAACTGAGAGCCAGGGTAGTGGTAGTTTGGAGGGAATCATTATAATCAGAGAGGTGATAGAACAGGATGTGATGTCATCTCAGCTGTATTTACTGTAGTGCTCTTATTATGACACTAACATGAAAGGGGATATGATCTGATGTACTCTATGCAGCAACTTAAAGGGTGGCTGAACGCACCGATTTCCGCTTGTATTTTTCTGCTGCTCATTAAGAAAAATGTGATTTTGATCTTGGGGGTGGGGTTCGATTATTTTATTTTATGTATTTTATTTAACCTTTATTTAACTAGGCGAGTTAGTTAAGAACAAATTCTAATTTTACAATGACGGCCTACTCTGGCCAAGCCCTCCCCTAACCCAAACAACACTGGGCCAATTGTGCGCCGCTCTATGGATGTGGTTGTGTTATGTTCGCATATCGTACCCTGGCAGTTACTGTTGTTTGTCCATCTTGAGGCACAGTAGCAACAACATAGCCACTTGACTACCACTACCTCAAAATAGTCAGAATCAATCTAAGATACTGCAATTGTTCATCTAGCTGGTGTTTAGTGCAATATTTCTCCAGTAAAAATATGTGCATGAAAAAGTCAGTGCACTGCAGACAGTATAAAGCGAGTCAACTGTTTCTGGCTGCGCTCAGAACTGATTTCTGAGATCTTGTCTACAACTTCATCATCGGCAAGCTGTCAAACTATGGTAAATAAAGCACAAGCTGTTTCATAGAGAATCATGTTACAGGTTGTGACACAAGATTCTTGTGAATATTGACAAGTGGCAGTTAGGATGCAAGTGTGAATCATCTCATTCCCATTTTGCCCTAAACAGTGGCAGACTGTGGTCTCTATCAAACACGTCAGCAATTGGTCACTCCATAAGGTTTCCCCTATTATGCAATGTTTATTTGTAACATCTGTCAATGGTACATGCCTATGATTGAGAAAATATGGAAAAAAGACAAGGAAAAAAATATATACAAAAATAATTAGAATTAATAATTACAAATAGTTTAGTCCCCCAAATGTTTGGGGGTGGAGGTGGGTTGAAAAAAAGAAGTCTTGGGAGCCTAGTGTTCCTTCAACATAACATTGGCGACGTGTTGTCTTATGTAAACAAGTCAGAGTCCAAGGCACTGCCTAATAGGCAGGTCTGTCTCACTGTCTGGAGGCTACGATTGGATAGAGCACAGTCAGCGCAGCTGTTCATCTCGTGTTAGTGGGCAAGTGGGCATGATTGTAATCCAAACCCAACCCTCAGGTAAGGCGTGACAACCTCAGTTACACAAATCTCACAAAAACATACTGCCTTTATCACCAAAATTATTCTTCCTACACTTTTTTTGTAAACGTTGGCACTGGAATAAATGTTTCTGACTAATATTGATGCCACGTGCCGTTTTCAATCAGAGAAGTCGTTTTCTGCATTCATTTGCTATTTAATAAGCCACAGTCATACAGACTGAAGATATACACTGAGTGTACAAAACATGAATATTGAGTTGCAGCATCTTTTTGCCCTCAGAACAGCCTCAATTCATTGGGACATGGACTCCACAAGGTGTTTAGTCTATGTCATGGAAATACTTCATGTTTTGTACACACAGTGTATAGTAGGTTTCATGTTTATAGTGTCTTTGGCTCATGATTTCAGAAGAACATGATTTCAGTTTCACCAAGCAATTGTTTTATAAAATCCACATCTTTCAAGATTCTTCCAACATTAGATGTCTTACAGTATAATGACAATTCAACATCTTCAGATGTCTTCCAACAATAGTATATAATAATAACAATTCAACATCTGCAGATGTCTTCCAACAATAGTATATAATAACAATTCAACATCTTCAGATGTCTTCCAACAATAGTATATAATAACAATTCAACATCTGCAGATGTCTTCCAACAATAGTATATAATAACAATTCAACATCTTCAGATGTCTTCCAACAATAGTATATAATAACAATTCAACATCTTCAGATGTCTTCCAACAATAGTATATAATAACAATTCAACATCTTCAGATGTCTTCCAACAATAGTATATAATAACAATTCAACATCTTCAGATGTCTTCCAACAATAGTATATAATAACAATTCAACATCTTCAGATGTCTTCCAACAATAGTATATAATAACAATTCAACATCTTCAGATGTCTTCCAACAATAGTATATAATAACAATTCAACATCTTCAAAACCAGATGTCTTCCAAGACCAGATTTGAACTAGAACACACTGATGTTCAACACAATTGCATTTTTGCGTAGAAGCAGAAAATCAGCTGTGGCACCAGCTAATGTAAATAGTTAGTGTTTGTGTGTACAGTGTACTGCAGCTGCCAGGATTCCCATCTGTGATTATTTTAATCCTATGCTCAGTAAAAGTATGTTATTAGTTGATATCATATACAATTGACCCATTCTATAAAAAAAGTCTGTATTTATCCATTAAAAAGTCCACTGTTGATCCCGACACTGTTGATGAACATTAGCTGCAGATGAGAGAAGACCAGCAACTAGAATGAGAAATGATGGATTCTCTCCAGCTTGCTAGCTGCCGATGCTGCAGGCCAACTTGCTTTCAGGGCTGGTGAAGTGTCAGTGGTTTAATTTGATAGTGTGTAGTTTTCCCTGATTTCCCTCAGGAACAGAGCGCTGCCGGTAGAATGGAGAAACATCTGCTGCCACTCAGAGAGATACATATAAAAACCATCATTTCTATCAGCGTTGCTACAGCAGAGTGAGGACAGAGAGCCAAGCAGCACATTAGAATGCCTGCCTGTCTCCTGACTCTGTCTGATGCTGACTCCTGGGGATAGGCAGGAATGAAACCCATGAAATGATCCTGTGTTGCCAGAACCCAGAGGCAATGCGGGATAAGGTAGCCTATCTCACAAACCAGTGTACAGTAGTTTATGAAGTCTACAGATTATATGTCATGATCTTATTAACGTATGCCCTATTACCTTGATTCATGTATAATATCAGGTGTGTATTTTCTGCACCTCTTTTATTTTAATAACATGTTGTACGTGTACCGGTATGCAGAATTACTCAGTATATGAGGTTGCACTGTGTCCCTAACCACATAAGAAGCAGTATTGCAAAAGACAATTTAGAAAAATAATTTCCATTCTGGTATCATAAACAACTTTAATCATGTCATTTCTCTGTAGTCTGATTGTGTTGTTTGGCTTTATTGTTTTTGATTGTATTTCTTGACAGTTTTTGTCTCTGTTTTTCCATTTGATATTTATCTGCTGTAGGCTACTTTACATGGCGCCTAATGTATTTCTTACTGTGGAGCTGAATTGAAGTCATTTTGTCTGTCATGTCTGCTATCATTTCTTGCAAATGAGATGGAGGAGCCTTCAAGTCATTATATGATAATGAAGCAATAGACTGTGAAATGTAACATGTACAAAGAGAGAAAAGCAAACAATGACCTTCACTGAGAATGAAGTTAGACATGTCTCTATTGATCATCTGAGTCCATAGCAAAGACTGCCCCTGGGATATCTCACTGTCTGTCTGTACATCCCTCTTTTGTTTCTCTGTCTTTCTTTCTTTCTTTCTTTCAGCTTAGTTTCTGTATCCATTTCTCTCTAAGATCACACTCTAGCCTTTGGAACCATGGGATGTTTGAGTAAGAGCTGCTGCCATACTTGAGGTTGCTCACTCTACCCCTTCTTGGCACGGTTACTCTCAACCCGAACCCAAACCCCTCTATTGGCGGTCCAGAGATGCGTTAGCAAATGTCAGATTGGTCATGGCTGCAGATTGGGAGGAGAGGAAAAGGTAAAACAAACAGACAGCTGTTTCCAATTATGGTTTTACTAGGCGCTGATGGGCCAGTAATTACAGGATTAGAGATGTGTAACTGCACACAGCTTTGGGTTCTGCTCTGCTCTGGGAGTCCTTCTGGGGGGAGGGAATGACTGGGTCCAGCCAAACAGCCCAAACAGTGATGTTTGCACATTACTGCAATGGGCCTCTTAACGTCACTCATTGTGTCCGTTGGCTAGGAAGCTGCTGAGGCAGCGGCTGTGACAATTGAGTGGTTTCACAGTGTGGGAAAGAGGCCGGCGGGAGGATGGCAGGCAGCAGGCTCTGGTCAGGTTATTAGCAGCAGATACACCTATTTCTGTCTCTCTGTTCGAATCCAGGCTGCATCACATCTGGCCGTGATTGGGAGTCCCATAGGGTGGCGTACAATTGGCACAGCGTCGTCCGGGTTTGACCGGGGTAGGCCATCATTGTAAATAAGAATTTGTTCATAACTGACTTGCCTAGTTAAATAAAGGTTACACACTGTGAGAGAGGTGAGAAATCAGAGCCGTGAGGGTCCATCATGATAACGCCAGATGGATGACCATTTGGCGTTTTCTGTCTGGCCTGTGAATTCAGGGGCATATCGATCATAATCATGCTCCTCCTGGTCTACTACAAACAACACTGTAAAAAATTACTCTTTGGGTCAACCTAAAAAAAAGACTTAAAGTGGTTACAATTAAATAAGTTGGGTTAACTCAATTGAAAACTAAGTATATGATTCAATCGATGTCAATTGTTGTATTTGATTATTAACAAACCTATTTTTCAAGTTACAACTTATTTCTTTCAACATTGAACTTACTTTTCCCCTTTCATTAAACCTAATAAATAACGTAAACACAAACTAATATCTCACATAAAAACACATTTTTCATCCTGTTCATTCAGGAAAATGTATACCAAGTCTTTACTGGTGTCAACAAATTGCTGCATTCGCTGAACATCTTCATAGGTTATGAAACTCTCTCTCCTATTTTAAACTTTGAAATGACCTATTCTAATTTCTTCAACAAGCAATTTAATAAATTCCCTGTAAATCAATAAATTAAGTTGGTTCAATAACATGAAATAATGACTCCAAACATATTTATTACACAAGTTTTTCAACTATATTGTAGCCAAATGTTGACTATCTTAAAACCTCTTAAGGATCTGCACCTTTTTTTTCAATTTTTGCCTAAAATGACATACCCAAATAGCTCAGGACCGGAAGTAAGGATATGTATATTCTTGATACCAATTGAAAGGAAACACTTTGAAGTTTGTGGAAATGTGAAGTGAATGTATGAGAATATAACACGTTAGATCTGGTAAAAGACAATACAAAGAAAAAAAATGTTTGTGTTGTTTTTATCCCATCATCTTTGAAATGCAAGAGAAAGGCCATAATGTATTATCCCAGCCCAGGTGCCGTTTAGATTTTGGCCACTAGATGGCAAGAGTGTATGGGTTTTAGAGTTTTAGACTGATTCAACAAACCATTGCATTTCTGTTCAAAATTTCGTATGAAGACTACCAAAATGTGCCTAGTTGGTTTATTAATCATTTTCAAGTTCATAACTGTGCACTCTCCTCAAACAATAGCATGGTATTCAGTCGCTGTAATAGCTACTGTAAATTTGACAGTGCAGTTAGATTAACAAGAATTTAAGCTTTCTGCCAATATCAGATATGTCTATGTTCTGGGAATTTTTTTTGTTACTTATGTAATCGATGTGAAATGGCTAGCTAGTTAGCGGTGGTGCGTGCTAATAGCGTTTCAATTGGTGACGTCACTCGCTCTGAGACCTTGAAGTAGTGGTTCCCCTTGTTCTGCAAGGGCCGCGGCTTTTGTGGCGCTATGGGTAATGATACTTTGAGGGTGGCTGTTTTTGATGTGTGCAGAGGGTCCCTGGTTCGAGCCCAGGTTGGGGCGAGGAGAAGGACGGAAGCTATACTGTTACACGTACAACCTCATGCTAATCGCATTAGGCATTAGGTTAGCTCAACCATCCCGCGGGTGGAACACCAATCTGTAGAGATCCTTAAAACAATAGAAACTTACCAGACTCTTTAATATCACATGCAGTTATACAAGAATCATTATGGATTCAGTGCTGGCAATGTACAAGATTAACCTTGGGCAGGACACATTAATTAGAATGACATTCACTATCACGGGTGGCTGAAAACAAACAACAAACTGAAAACCACTCCCCCAATAAGCGCCACAATTATTCTTATAGGCTGCCGCTGCTACATTGCCCCCAACATTATGCAATGGGCATGTGCATGAGGTGTTGAAAGCAATTGTGAATCATTGGAGGCGTGGCTTGAATGTATTATTTGAAATGAAACAAATTTAATAGAATAGGTTGAGTAAAACCACTTCAGATGAACAACAGCACCATCTAACTTTTTTTTACAGTGAAGGGCAAGTCCCTCTTCTCTCTCTCCTCTCCCACCAGCACCAGCTCCAGATGTTAATAATGACTTGAGGGCGAGGATGACGTCAGTGGTATGGACATGCCCAGTGCCAATGCAGACAGAGGTGTCTAATTGATTCCAGGGTGTGGACACAGAGATGTCTGTAGGGCGCCTGGTGCTGCTTGCTGTTCTAATGGTACAGATGAGGAGGCCGCTGGTCTCTGTCACGAGCACTAGCACTGATCTCTGTGATCCATGGTGTCATGTAGAGTTAACAGAGGCATGGCATTGGCGACACAAGAAGGGACAGCGATGGGTATGAATGGGAAGGCTACGATCAGTCTACAGTTACTTCACTAGTGATGGTGCCCCTGTCCACTTCACTCTGATTTGTCTCTAACCTGCTTTGCCTCCACCACTCTGACCCCTCCTCTTCCCCCTGCCCCTCCTCTCTCCTCCTCCTTTTTTCTCTTCTCTGTGTGGAGGTGTCGGCTGAGTAGACCAGTACCGTCTGGTCGCGAGCAGGGAGATGGACAAACCTGTGACAGCCCCCTCCAGCCCCTCCGAGAACCCCCACCCATCACCCGTGGCAACAGAACCCACCCCAACGGTGTCCCTCTGGATCAACTCACACCCAGAGGCCTGCCATGTGGTAGAGGTCAGTGTTCAACATAGTTAGGAGGAGAGCTGGAAAGGAGCATATGTTCACAGTGACCTACATGCATGTGTACGCAGGATCACACACACACACACACACACACACACACACACACACACACACACACACACACACACACACACACACACACACACACACACACACACACACACACACACACACACACACACACACACACACACACACAATGGCTGGACCAAAGAGACTCCAGCCCACAGCAGCACTGCATTCCCTCATTGCCTCATTCCCAACACACTGAAACAACAACACCATAGAAACCAACTTGATTAAATCCAACATAATATGTATTAGATTTGATTGAGTCAAAGCCCTGGCCTTGATCTAATTAAGTCTAATGTGTTTATATTTGTGTTGTGCGCTGGTGATTGCAGTCTCGGTGGACTGGAAAAGGCTAATGCTGACATGATGAGGCCAGTGTTTTGGCTGCTCAGCGGCTCCTGGTAATTGAGGGCTGTGAGTTAGTGCATTGCCGTTTTGTGCTTTCGGTAAAACAAGCCATGTAAACACAGTAGGGAGAGGTAGAGTAAGTGCTGTTTGACGAGCAGTACAGATGTAGGATCTTAATTTGATCACCCTGTTGCAGGAGAACTTTCCTGCAATGCAGGACATTTAATACTGGCTTCTGAAGTTTGTTATTTTCACTTTGAAATTGAAGACTTGATTTTCCCTTACGAGAAACGTTTCAACCCCTACAAAAATCCCCAATCAATATAATTCAACTAATAATTCACATTTCCTGTTTCTGCAGGGTTATTTTCCTGCTTTAGCAAACTGGTTTTAATTAAGATAATACATTTGTAGCTACGTACAGTATCATCCCTGCTTTGGTTTTCTGTTGTTGGCTTAGAGTCATTCATATTTCATTCCAGTTTTGAATTATGGTTTCCTAGTTCTTACTTAGCACACATAATATATTTTATTTGCAAAGGGTATGTTATAAATTATAGCAACCATCATCATCCCCACCACCACCACCCCCATCACCACCCCAACCACCATCATCATCATCATCATCATCATCATCATCATCATCATCATCATCATCATCATCATCATCATCATCATCATCATCATCATCATCACAACCATTCACAACATCAAACAGAATCTCCATCACAGGGTTATTGATGGAACCCCAGTTCTCTGTCAGATCCTAACCCTTAATAACAGAGAGTGCTCTGCTGGACAGACTCTGTCCACTCTCTGCCTTGTAAAGTGACATTTTGTAAGGTAACCATCCTTTCTGCTCTATTGTCTCACCTGTAAAACATAGTCATACTTTACTGGCTTGTTACTGCCACAGGGTTACTATTTTATTTACACTATTTGCTGTCCTGCATTGAGTGAATTGGTTGGAGGTTTCTCTCTGCGATGTGAAGCTCTTGAAGAAATCTTCTTCACTGGTTCTATCAGGCCTAGGAAATAATTATAATCCTACTGCATCTGCTACAATCAGTTCTGAGAGGCCTACAATGCTGGGTGTATATACTGTATATGCATCAAAAAGCATATTTGTGGTGTTTCATTGGCTCATACTGTACACATGTTGACATTGTTCTTAATGTGGAAATATGTTTCAATTAACAAATATATAGAATTTGGACTAAATAGATTCTTCCACAACCAATTATTAACTTAAATTAGTGCTTCAGTAATGTGAACAATTCAAACAGAATTGATTAAGCAACATGTACTGTATATTTCTTAAATATTCATGATATCCTGGCTCAGTCAGTGTGTGATCTTTTGATGAGGTGTAGACTGCTGGGTCTGGTGGACCTTCTGTGTGTGTCTGGATACCATTGAGGCCCAGTGCATTGAACTCCCAGATAAACAATCAAAGAATCTAATCTGCAGTAGCACGAGATCCTGCCTCCTCATTCTCATTTCAATAGCAGTCTCTCCCATTGTACCAGGATCAGTTCCTAACTGGCATTCAGCAGTTGTTTCCATTTGATCTGCACTTCTAGCCATGCAGCGGGAAAACATAATAATGGTACCAGCTACAGAATATATTATTTTCTGATTGTCATGGAATCACTACCTTCACTAGAGCGTCAGATTGCATTTTGCAACCAGACATTTTCCAACACAGTGGTGTGTTGGAAAATCATAACCAGCTAGCTAACATTTTTTTTACTAGGCAAGTCAGTTAAGAACAAATTCTTATTTTCAATGACGGCCTAGGAACAGTGGGTTAACTGCCTGTTCAGGGGCAGAACAACAGATTTTGTACCTTCTCAGCTCAGGGATTTGAACTTGAAACCTTTCGGTTACTAGTCCAATGCTCTAACCACTAGGCTACTCTGCCGCCCCAACATAGCATCCCTCTGTTTGAGCAGGGTGTTTCAGTAGGCTAAACTAACTAGCTGCAATTGCCAGCTAAGTAAGTGAGGAAGTTAAATGATGAAATGATGAAATCCCTGTCTCTCTATTTCTCTCTTGCTTCTCCTTCATTCTGGAAGAAATTAATTTGTTCAAAACTGTTCAACCACTGTCTTTCTCTCTCTTTGAGTCAATTACATTTCATGCACTGCAGTGCTAGCTAACTGTAGCTTATGCTTTTAGTACTAGATTCATTCTCTGATCCTTTGGTTGGGTGGACAACATGTCAGTTCATACTGCAAGAGCTCTGATAGGTTGGAGGACATCCCCTTGTCACGTTCTGACCTTAGTTCTTTTGTTATGTCTTTCTTTTAGGTTGGTCAGGGCGTGAGTTGGGGTGGGTAGTCTATGTTCGTTTTTCTATGTTGTGTTTTGCGTTTGGCCTGGTATGGTTGTCAATCAGAGGCAGGTGTCGTTAGTTGTCTCTGATTGAGAATCATACTTAGGTAGCCTTTTCTCACCTGTGTTTCGTGGGTGATTGTCTTTGTGTATGTCACCAGACAGGACTGTTTTGTGTCATTCTTGGTGTTATTTTTGTTTTAGTGTTCTGTGTTTAATAAATTCATCATGAACATGTACCACGCTGCGCATTGGTCCTCCGATCCTTCATACACCTCAGACGAGGACGGCGAACGTTACACCCCTGGAAGTTGTAATAATTACTGTCTATGGAAGGGGGTGAGAACCATGAGCCTCCTGGGTTTTGTACTGAAGTCAATGTGCCCAGGGGAGACAGAAGACCGCTGTCGAGGCTACTGTAGACCTTCTTTGCAAAATAGTGTGTTTACATTTTTGGGGGGATGACGTGATTATATTAAGTATAGTTTTATCTAAAAAGCATAATTAAAAAATATTTTACAAATGGAATGTTTGTGAAATTCACTGAGGATGGTCCTCCCCTTCCTCCTCTGAGGAGCCTCCACTGCTTGTAATCTACAGGGCCTGGGTATTCATACAGCGCCTTCAGAAAGTATTCATACAGGGCCTTCAGAAAGTATTCATACAGCGCCTTCAGAAAGTATTCATACAGGGCCTTCAGAAAGTATTCATACAGGGCCTTCAGAAAGTATTCATACAGGGCCTTCAGAAAGTATTCATACAGCGCCTTCAGAAAGTATTCATACAGCGCCTTCAGAAAGTATTCATACAGCGCCTTCAGAAAGTATTCATACAGCGCCTTCAGAAAGTATTCATACAGCGCCTTCAGAAAGTATTCATACAGGGCCTTCAGAAAGTATTCATACAGGGCCTTCAGAAAGTATTCATACAGCGCCTTCAGAAAGTATTCATACAGCGCCTTCAGAAAGTATTCATACAGGGCGCATACTTCAGAAAGTATTCATACAGGGCCTTCAGAAAGTATTCATACAGGGCCTTCAGAAAGTATTCATACAGCGCCTTCAGAAAGTATTCATACAGCGCCTTCAGAAAGTATTCATACAGGGCCTTCAGAAAGTATTCATACAGCGCCTTCAGAAAGTATTCATACAGCGCCTTCAGAAAGTATTCATACAGCGCCTTCAGAAAGTATTCATACAGCGCCTTCAGAAAGTATTCATACAGCGCCTTCAGAAAGTATTCATACAGCGCCTTCAGAAAGTATTCATACAGCGCCTTTCAGAGAAAGTATTCATACAGAGCCTTCAGAAAGTATTCATACAGCGCCTTCAGAAAGTATTCATACAGCGCCTTCAGAAAGTATTCATACAGGGCCTTCAGAAAGTATTCATACAGCGCCTTCAGAAAGTATTCATACAGCGCCTTCAGAAAGTATTCATACAGCGCCTTCAGAAAGTATTCCTACAGCGCCTTCAGAAAGTATTCCTACAGCGCCTTCAGAAAGTATTCCTACAGCGCCTTCAGAAAGTATTCATACAGCGCCTTCAGAAAGTATTCATACAGCGCCTTCAGAAAGTATTCATACAACGCCTTCAGAAAGTATTCATACAGGTCCTTCAGAAAGTATTCATACAGGGCCTTCAGAAAGTATTCATACAGCGCCTTCAGAAAGTATTCATACAGCGCCTTCAGAAATTCATACAGTATTCATACAGCGCCTTCAGAAAGTATTCATACAGGGCCTTCAGAAAGTATTCATACAGGGCCTTCAGAAATGATTCATACAGCGCCTTCAGAAAGTATTCATACAGGGCCTTCAGAAAGTATTCATACAGCGCCTTCAGAAAGTATTCATACAGGGCCTTCAGAAAGTATTCATACAGCGCCTTCAGAAAGTATTCATACAGCGCCTTCAGAAAGTATTCATACAGGGCCTTCAGAAAGTATTCATACAGGGCCTTCAGAAAGTATTCATACAGGACCTTCAGAAAGTATTCATACAGGGCCTTCAGAAAGTATTCATACAGGGCCTTCAGAAAGTATTCATACAGGGCCTTCAGAAAGTATTCATACAGGGCCTATATTCATACAGCGCCTTCAGAAAGTATTCATACAGTGCCTTCAGAAAGTATTCATACAGCGCCTTCAGAAAGTATTCATACAGCGCCTTCAGAAAGTATTCATACAGTGCCTTCAGAAAGTATTCATACAGCGCCTTCAGAAAGTATTCATACCCCTTGAAAGTATTCGTATTCCACATTTAGTTGTGTTACAGCCTGAATTCAAAAAAATGTATGAAATAGATTTTTCTATATCACTCATCTACACACAATACCCCATAATGTCAAAGTGAAAACATATTTTTAGAAACGTTAGAAATGTATGGAAAAATATGACCTGAAAAACATTATCTAATTTACATAAGTATTCACACCCTTGAGTCAATACATGTTAGAATCACCTTTAGCAGCGATTACAGCTGTGATTCTTTCTGGGTAAGTCTCTAAGAGCTTTGCACACCTGGATTGTACCATATTTGCACTCTTCAAGCTCTGTCAAATTGGTTGTTGATTATTGCCATACATTTTCAAGCAGATTTAAGTCAAACTGTAACTCAGACACACAGCAACATTCACTGTCTTCTTGGTAAGCAACTCCAGAGTAGATTTGGCCTTGTGTTTTAGGTTATTGTCTTGCTGAAAGGTGAATTCATCATCCAGTGTCTGGTGGAAACTTGAAAAAGAGATTTACAAATCTCAATGAGCCCTTCCTGGTTAAATAAAGGTTAAATATATAGATTTTTTTCTGAAATTGTGAAATTCCTGAGGTTTCCTTTGTCTCCGGCAACTGAAGTAAGAAGGATGCCTGAATCTTTGTAGTGACTGGATGTGTTGATACATCATCCAAAGTGTAATATCACCATGCTCAAAGGGATATTCAATGTCTGCTTTTCTTTTACCCATCTACCAATAGGTGTCTTTCTTTGAGAGGAATTGGAAAACCTCTCTCGTCTTTGTGGATGAAATTCACTGCTCAACTGAGGGACCTTACAGATAATTGTATATGTGGGGTAGAGATATGAGGTAGTTGTTCAAAAACCATGTTAAACCCTATTATTGCACACAGAGTGAGTCCATGCAACTTATTATGTGATTTGTTAAGCACATTTTTATTCCTGATTGAAATTTTAGGCTTGTCATAACAAAGGAGTTGAATACTTATTGACTAAAGACATTTTAGCTTTTCATTTTTAATTAATTTGTAAAAATGTTTTAAAAAACAATTATTGTGTGTAGGCCAGTGACAAAAAAAAAATCTACATTTCATCCATTTTAAATTGAGGCTGTAACACAACAAAATGGTGAAAAACTCAAGGGGTGTGAATACTTTCTGAAGGCACTGTAAATCTAATGTCATGTTGAAATCTTTTGTTGATTTCACATTGAATTCACGTTAGTTGACAACTCCACAAAATGTAAAGCTAATATCGGTACCATGACATGAATGGGAGTTGTGCCACAAATGCTAAAATGTTGGCATGTGGAAACAGTGCCATGGAAACTAAACCAAAGCATGTATTGCTGTCATACCTTGTCCATAGACTGCTTACAGGATAAAGAAACCAATGCAATTTTGTTATTTGGGTGAGCTATCCCTATGCCAATAATTGTGAGATTCAATCCATATGATCAATAACCTTGCTCTCTGACCGTTAGATTTCAAATACTGCCCTGATTCAAACGATACAAGATTTCACTCACCATCTCTTAATCGAACTGATCAACCTCTTTAGTTGCTCAACCATGGCGTTTTCCTCATGCCGTTCTGTTCTAGAACCTCATTTGAAATCCTTCCCATTCTGAGGCCAGAAATTACTGTCAGTCAGGCCAGTAATGGTGGTGGAATCAAAATCAAAGCAAATGTATTTGTCACATGAGTGAAATACAACTTTACTGTGAAATGCTTACTTTCCCAACCATCCAGAGTTAAAAAATAAGACAATATCGCCACCCAAAAAATAAAATAGTAACACAATAAAACAATAAAAAGGCTATATACAAGGAGTACCAAGTCAATGTGCAGGGGTATGAGGCAGAGGCAGTTCAGGTAATGGATGTAATATGTACAGTACATTTAGGTAAGGATAAAAGTGGCTAGGCAATCAGATTAGACAATAAACAGAGTAGCAGCGAGCGAGTGAGTGTGTGTGTGTGTGTGTGTGTGTGTGTATGTGTGTGTGGAAGTGTAGTATGTCTGTGGGTGTGTATAAAGCCAGTGCAAGAGGGTCAGTAAAAAAAGGGGGATTAATGCAAATAGTCTTGGTAGCTGTTCAGGAGTCTTTTGGTCCCAGACTTGGTGCTCTGGTACGGCTTGCTGTGGTTTAGCAGAAATAATAGTCTATGACTTGTGTGGCTGGAGTCTTTGACAATTTTTAGGGCCTTCCTCTGACACCGCCTGAGAAGAGCCGGATGCCTCGTCTGGACCTGCAGAAAACAACTTGGAAAGCTGACGTTACCGTCAATATTAATGCTCGCCAACGTGCAATCATTGGACAATAAACTAGAGGTCGACCTCCTCCCTGGTAAGATCACCTAGAATAACCTACCAACGGGACATCAAAAACTGTAATATCCTATGCTTCACGGAATCGTGGCTGAATGACGACATGGATATTAAGCTAGCGGGATACACGCTGCACCGGGAGGATAGAACAGCACAGGGGGGGGGTCTGTGCATATTTGTGAGCTATGTTAACAACAGCTGGAGCACGAAATCTTAGGAAGTCTCTAGATTTTGCTCGCCTGAAGATAGTATATTGTAATAAATTGCAGGCCACACTACTTACCTAGAGAGTTCTCAGCTATAATTATTTTGTGGCTGTTTATTTACCATCACAGACAGGTGCTGGCACTAAGACCGCACTCAGTCAGCTGTATACGGAAATAAGCAAACAGGAAACCACTCACCCAGAGGCGGCGCTCCTAGTGGCCAGGGATTTTAATGCAGGGAAACTTAAATCAGTTCTAGCCAAATCTCTATCCTGTGTAGCTCAGTTGGTAGAGCATGGCGCTTGTAACGCCAGGGAGCAGTGGGTTCGATCCCCTGGGACCATCCACACGTTCTCAGAATGTATGCACACATGACTGTAAGTCGCTTTGGATAAAAGCGTCTGCTAAATGGCATATATTATTATTATTATAAATGTGCAACCAGAGGGAAAAATAATTCTAGATCCCCTGTACTCCACACACAGAGACGCGTACAAAGCTCTCCCTCGCCCTCCATTTGGTAAATCCGACCACAACTCTATCCTCCTGATTCCTGCTTACAAGCAAGAATTAAAGCAGGAAGCACCAGTGACTTAGTCTATAAATAAATGGTCAGATGAAGCAGATGCTAAACTACAGGACAGCTTTGCTATCACAGACTGGAACATGTTCCCGGGATTCTTCCAATGACATTGAGGAGCACACCACATCAGTCACTGGCTTTATTGGAGTGTGGTGTCAGGAAAATAACCTCACACTCAACGTCAACAAAACTAAGGAGATGATTGTGGACGTCAGGAAACAGCAGAGGGAACACCCCCCTATCCACATCGGTGGAACGGTAGTGGAGAGGGTAGCAAGTTTTAAGTTCCTCGGCATACACATCACAGACAAACTGAATTGGTCCACTCACACAGACAGCATCGTGAAGAAGGCGCAGCAGCGCCTCTTCAACCTTAGGAGGCTGAAGAAATTCGGCTTGTCACCAAAAGCACTCACAAACTTCTACAGATGCACAATCGAGAGCATCCTGGCGGGCTGTACCACCGCCTGGTACGGCAACTGCTCCGCCCTCAACCGTAAGGTTCTCCAGAGGGTAGTGAGGTCTGCACAACGCATCACCGGGGGCAAACTACCTGCCCTCCAGGACACCTACACCACCCGATGTTACAGGAAGGCCATAAAGATCATCAAGGACATCAACCACCCGAGCCACTGCCTGTTCACCCCGCTATCATCCAGAAAGCGAGGTCAGTACAGGTGCATCAAAGCTGGGACCGAGAGACTGAAAAACAGCTTCTATCTCAAGGCCATCAGACTGCTAAACAGCCACCACTAACATTGAGTGGCTGCTGCCAACACACTGACACTGACACTGACTCAACTCCAGCCACTTTAATAATGGGAATTGATGGGAAATTATGTAAATATATCACTAGCCACTTTAAACAATGCTACCTTATATAATGTTACTTACCCTACATTATTCATCTCATATGCATATGTATATACTGTACTCTATATCATCGACTGCATCCTTATGTAATACATGTATCACTAGCCACTTTAACTATGCCACTTTGTTTACATACTTATCTCATATGTATATACTGTACTCGATACCATCTACTGTATCTTGCCTATGCTGCTCTGTACCATCACTCATTCATATATCCTTATGTACATATTCTTTATCCCCTTACACTGTGTATAAGACAGTAGTTTTGGAATTGTTAGTTAGATTACTTGTTGATTATTACTGCATTGTCGGAACTAGAAGCACAAGCATTTCGCTACACTCGCATTAACATCTGCTAACCATGTGTATGTGACAAATAAAATTTGATTTGATTTAAGTGCATTGAGGACGTCGTCCCCACAGTGACTGTACGTACATACCCCAACCAGAAGCCATGGATTACAGGCAACATTCGCACTGAGCTAAAGGGTAGAGATGCCGCTTTCAAGGTGCGGGACTCTAACCCGGAAGCTTACAAGAAATCTCGCTTCGCCCTGCGACGAACCATCAAACAGACCAATACAATGTTTTTTACATTTATTTTTGATTTGATTTGATTTATATAGTGCACTACTTTTGTCCAGTGGCCTGGTGGCCTGGCCTGGGCCTGGACTGGGAATAGAGTGCCATTTGGGACGCAGACCAGGCTTTCTGTTTCTCTTCTCAGCCAGAGGCTATAACATTCTTCTTGTGAGTAATAAGAAAGTTTGAGAGCCTTTATCTTCTAGCCATTCAGTGTACTGTTTGACTAGCCTGGCTCCACTATGTAAACTGTAGGATTCTCAGAGATCACAGGGATCACGAGTGGTATTTATTTATTTAGCCAGAAAATAAATATTTCACTTCAGCTGTAGATTAAATTACAAAAAATAAAACGATTGATGATTTATGTGGCTGTCTCTGTGGAAATGACCTGTCAAGGTCTGTAATGTCACACCCTCAAAGCACTGAGCCTGACCTGTCTATTCCCATCCCGATACTGTATGTTGAAGCTGTGCACAATGATCTGATTCAAGTATTATGATTGGACTGAGAAAAATTCTTGCAATCTTGAGTAATTGTTCCATGGAATGAAATTGATTCACACCCGACCGAGCGTGAAATGACATTGGCAGATGACATTGCCTGTTGTGCTGTTACAGTGCCTGGAACACAACACATTTCTAATACGAATAATCAGCACCTTTACAGTGAGAAACATACACTCACGCATGCGCTCACACACACACACACACACACACACACACACACACACACACACACACACACACACACACACACACACACACACACACACACACACACACACACACACACACACACACACACACACACACACACACACACACACACAGTGGCACTCACGCTCATGCGTACATATACACACACACACACACACACACACACACACACACACACACACACACACACACACACACACACACACACACACACACACACACACACACACACACACACACACACACACACACACACACACACACACACACACACACACACACACACACACACACACACACAGGCACTCACGCTCATGCGTACATATACATATACACACACACCACCCACACAGACGCGAACGCACACGCACACGCACACATACAAACAACACACACTCACACTACTTCTAAGCAATCATTACAGGCAAACTGTCAAGCATTGTGCGTCTGTTATGAATTCATTTATAAATGGAGCACACAGAAGGAAATACACTGAGTGTACAAAACATTATGAACACCTGCCTTCTTTCCATGACTGACTGACCAGGTGAACCTTGTGAAAGCTAGGTGGCGCCGACAGAGATGGCTGCCTCGCTTCGGGTTCCTAGAAAACTATACAGTATTTAGTTTTTTTACGTGTTATTTCTTACATTGTTACCCCAGGAAATCTTTGGTTTTATTACATACAGTTGGGAGGAACCATTGGATATAAGAGCAACGTCAACTCACCAACATTGTGACCAGGAATACGACTTTCCCAAAGCGGATCCTCTGTTTGGACCACCACCCAGGACAACGGATCGGATCCCAGCCGGCGACCCAAAAGACGGAGCGGTCTTCTGGTCAGGCTCCGTAGACGGGCACATCGCGCACCGCTCCCGATCATACTACTCGCCAATGTCCAGTCTCTTGACAACAAGGTAGACAAAATCTGAGCAAGGGATGCCTTCCAGAGAGACAACAGAGACTGTAAAGTTCTTTGTTTAACGGAAACATGGCTCACTCGGGATACGTCATCAGAGTCGGTACAGCCACCTGGTTTCTTCACGCATCGCGCCAACAGAAACAAACATCTCTCTGGTAAGAGGAAGGGCGGGGGGGTATGCCTTATGATTAACGAGACGTGGTGTGATCATAACAACATACAGGAACTCAAATCCTTTTGTTCACCTGACTGAGAATTCCTCACAATCAAATGCCGACCGTATTATCTACCAAGAGAATTCTCTTCGATCATAATGACAGTCGTGTATATTCCCCCCCAAGCAGACACATCGACAGCCATCAAAGAACTTCATTGGACTCTGTGTAAACTGGAAACCAAATTTTTGAAAATGTTTTACCTTTATTTCACTAGGCAAGTCAGTTAAGAACAAATTCTTATTTTCAATGACAGCCTAGGAACAGTGGGTTAACTGCCTGTTCAGGGGCAGAGCGACAGATTTGTACCTTGTCAGCTCTGGGATTTGAACTTGCAACCTTTCAGTTACTAGTCCAACACTCTAACCACTAGGCTACCCTGCCTGAGACTGCATTTATTGTAGCTGGGGATTTTAACAAGGCTAATCTGAAAACAAGGCTTCCTAAATTTTATCAGCATATCGATTGTGCGATCTGGGCAACCCTGGATCATTGTTATTCTAACTTCAGCGACGCATATGGCACTCTCCCGCCCTCCTTTCAGAAAAACTGACCACGACTCCATTTTGTTGCTCCCAGCCTATAGATAGAAACTTACATTTACATTTACATTTAAGTCATTTAGCAGACGCTCTTATCCAGAGCGACAACAGGAAGCACCTGTGCTCAGGTCTATTCAACGCTGGTCCCACCAATCGGATTCCACGCTTCAAGATTGCTTTGATCACGTGGACTGGGTTATGTTCCGCATAGTGTCGAACAACAACATTTATGAATACGTTGAATCGGTGAGCGAGTTTATTAGCAAGTGCATCGGTAATGTTGTACCCACAGCGTCACCAAAACATTCCCCAACCAGAAACCGTGGATTGATGGCAGCATTCACACAAAACTGAAAGCGTGAACCACTGCATTTAATCAGGGCAAGGTGACCGGAAACATGACCGAATACAAACAGTGTAGCTATTCCATCCCCAAGGCAATCAAACAAGCTAAGCATCAGTATAGAGATAAAGTAGAGTCACAGTTTAATGGGTCAGACACAAGAGGTATGTGGCAGGGTCTGCAGTCAATCACAGACTACAAAAGAAAAACCAGCCCCGTCACGGACCACGATGTCTTGCTCCCAAACAAACTAAACAACTTCTTTGCTTGCTTTGAGGACAATACAGTTCCACTGACACGGCCCGCTACCAAAACCTGCAAGCTCTCCTTCACTGCAGTCAACATGAGTAAAAGATTTAAACATGTTATCCCTCGCAAGGCTGCAGGCCCAGACGGCAACCCCAGCCGCGTCCTCAGAGCATGAGCAGAACAGCTGGCTGGTGTGTTTACAGACATATTCAATCAATCCTTATCTCAGTCTGCTGTTCCCTCCACCCTACCTGACACCCTAGACCCACTAAAATTTGCTTACCGCCCCAATAGGTCCACAGACAACGCATTCGTAATCACACTGCAGACTGTCCATCTGGACAAGAGGAATACCTATGAATGAATGCTGTTCATCGACTACAGCTCAGCATTTAACACCATAGTACCCTCCAAACTCGTCATCAAGTTCGAGACCCTTTGCAACTGGGTCCTGGAATTCCTGACGGGCCGCCCCAGGTGGTAAGGGTAGGTAACAACATCTCCACCCCACTGATCCTTAACACTGGGGCCCCACAAGGGTGTGTTCTCAGCACTCTCCTGTACTCCCTCTTCACCCATGACTGCATGGCCATGCATGCCTCCAACTCAATCATCAAGTTTGCAGAGGACCCTACAGTGGTAGAAGTGATTACCAACAACGAAGAGATGGCCTACAGGGAGGAGGTGAGGGCCCTCAGATTGTGGTGTCAGGAAAATAACCTCACACTCATTGTCAACAAAACAAAGGAGATAATCATGGACTTCAGGAAACAGCAGAGGGAGCAGCCCCCTATCCACATCGGCGGGACAGTAGCGGGGAAGGTGGAAAGTTTTAAGTTCCTCGGCATACACATCACGGACAAACTGAAATGGTCCACCCACACAGACAGGAGGCTGAAGAAATTCGGCTTGTCACCAAAAGCACTCACAAACTTCTACAGATGCACAATCGAGAGCATCCTGGCGGGCTGTACCACCGCCTGGTACGGCAACTGCTCCGCCCTCAACCGTAAGGTTCTCCAGAGGGTAGTGAGGTCTGCACAACGCATCACCGGGGGCAAACTACCTGCCCTCCAGGACACCTACACCACCCGATGTTACAGGAAGGCCATAAAGATCATCAAGGACATCAACCACCCGAGCCACTGCCTGTTCACCCCGCTATCATCCAGAAGGCGAGGTCAGTACAGGTGCATCAAAGCTGGGACCGAGAGACTGAAAAACAGCTTCTATCTCAAGGCCATCAGACTGCTAAACAGCCACCACTAACATTGAGTGGCTGCTGCCAACACACTGACACTGACACTGACTCAACTCCAGCCACTTTAATAATGGGAATTGATGGGAAATTATGTAAATATATCACTAGCCACTTTAAACAATGCTACCTTATATAATGTTACTTACCCTACATTATTCATCTCATATGCATATGTATATACTGTACTCTATATCATCGACTGCATCCTTATGTAATACATGTATCACTAGCCACTTTAACTATGCCACTTTGTTTACATACTTATCTCATATGTATATACTGTACTCGATACCATCTACTGTATCTTGCCTATGCTGCTCTGTACCATCACTCATTCATATATCCTTATGTACATATTCTTTATCCCCTTACACTGTGTATAAGACAGTAGTTTTGGAATTGTTAGTTAGATTACTTGTTGATTATTACTGCATTGTCGGAACTAGAAGCACAAGCATTTCGCTACACTCGCATTAACATCTGCTAACCATGTGTATGTGACAAATAAAATTTGATTTGATTTAAGTGCATTGAGGACGTCGTCCCCACAGTGACTGTACGTACATACCCCAACCAGAAGCCATGGATTACAGGCAACATTCGCACTGAGCTAAAGGGTAGAGATGCCGCTTTCAAGGTGCGGGACTCTAACCCGGAAGCTTACAAGAAATCTCGCTTCGCCCTGCGACGAACCATCAAACAGACCAATACAATGTTTTTTACATTTATTTTTGATTTGATTTGATTTATATAGTGCACTACTTTTGTCCAGTGGCCTGGTGGCCTGGCCTGGGCCTGGACTGGGAATAGAGTGCCATTTGGGACGCAGACCAGGCTTTCTGTTTCTCTTCTCAGCCAGAGGCTATAACATTCTTCTTGTGAGTAATAAGAAAGTTTGAGAGCCTTTATCTTCTAGCCATTCAGTGTACTGTTTGACTAGCCTGGCTCCACTATGTAAACTGTAGGATTCTCAGAGATCACAGGGATCACGAGTGGTATTTATTTATTTAGCCAGAAAATAAATATTTCACTTCAGCTGTAGATTAAATTACAAAAATAAAACGATTGATGATTTATGTGGCTGTCTCTGTGGAAATGACCTGTCAAGGTCTGTAATGTCACACCCTCAAAGCACTGAGCCTGACCTGTCTATTCCCATCCCGATACTGTATGTTGAAGCTGTGCACAATGATCTGATTCAAGTATTATGATTGGACTGAGAAAAATTCTTGCAATCTTGAGTAATTGTTCCATGGAATGAAATTGATTCACACCCGACCGAGCGTGAAATGACATTGGCAGATGACATTGCCTGTTGTGCTGTTACAGTGCCTGGAACACAACACATTTCTAATACGAATAATCAGCACCTTTACAGTGAGAAACATACACTCACGCATGCGCTCACACACACACACACACACACACACACACACACACACACACACACACACACACACACACACACACACACACACACACACACACACACACACACACACACACACACACACACACACACACACACACACACACACACACACACACACACAGTGGCACTCACGCTCATGCGTACATATACACACACACACACACACACACACACACACACACACACACACACACACACACACACACACACACACACACACACACACACACACACACACACACACACACACACACACACACACACACACACACACACACACACACACACACACACACACACACACACACACACACACACACACACACACAGTGGCACTCACGCTCATGCGTACATATACATATACACACACACCACCCACACAGACGCGAACGCACACGCACACGCACACGCACACATACAAACAACACACACTCACACTACTTCTAAGCAATCATTACAGGCAAACTGTCAAGCATTGTGCGTCTGTTATGAATTCATTTATAAATGGAGCACACAGAAGGAAATACACTGAGTGTACAAAACATTATGAACACCTGCCTTCTTTCCATGACTGACTGACCAGGTGAACCTTGTGAAAGCTAGGTGGCGCCGACAGAGATGGCTGCCTCGCTTCGGGTTCCTAGAAAACTATACAGTATTTAGTTTTTTTACGTGTTATTTCTTACATTGTTACCCCAGGAAATCTTTGGTTTTATTACATACAGTTGGGAGGAACCATTGGATATAAGAGCAACGTCAACTCACCAACATTGTGACCAGGAATACGACTTTCCCAAAGCGGATCCTCTGTTTGGACCACCACCCAGGACAACGGATCGGATCCCAGCCGGCGACCCAAAAGACGGAGCGGTCTTCTGGTCAGGCTCCGTGAGACGGGCACATCGCGCACCGCTCCCGATCATACTACTCGCCAATGTCCAGTCTCTTGACAACAAGGTAGACAAAATCTGAGCAAGGGATGCCTTCCAGAGAGACAACAGAGACTGTAAAGTTCTTTGTTTAACGGAAACATGGCTCACTCGGGATACGTCATCAGAGTCGGTACAGCCACCTGGTTTCTTCACGCATCGCGCCAACAGAAACAAGCATCTCTCTGGTAAGAGGAAGGGCGGGGGGGGTATGCCTTATGATTAACGAGACGTGGTGTGATCATAACAACATACAGGAACTCAAATCCTTTTGTTCACCTGACTGAGAATTCCTCACAATCAAATGCCGACCGTATTATCTACCAAGAGAATTCTCTTCGATCATAATGACAGTCGTGTATATTCCCCCCCCCCCCCAAGCAGACACATCGACAGCCATCAAAGAACTTCATTGGACTCTGTGTAAACTGGAAACCCAATTTTTGAAAATGTTTTACCTTTATTTCACTAGGCAAGTCAGTTAAGAACAAATTCTTATTTTCAATGACAGCCTAGGAACAGTGGGTTAACTGCCTGTTCAGGGGCAGAGCGACAGATTTGTACCTTGTCAGCTCTGGGATTTGAACTTGCAACCTTTCAGTTACTAGTCCAACACTCTAACCACTAGGCTACCCTGCCTGAGACTGCATTTATTGTAGCTGGGGATTTTAACAAGGCTAATCTGAAAACAAGGCTTCCTAAATTTTATCAGCATATCGATTGTGCGATCTGGGCAACCCTGGATCATTGTTATTCTAACTTCAGCGACGCATATGGCACTCTCCGCCCTCCTTTCAGAAAAACTGACCACGACTCCATTTTGTTGCTCCCAGCCTATAGATAGAAACTTACATTTACATTTACATTTAAGTCATTTAGCAGACGCTCTTATCCAGAGCGACAACAGGAAGCACCTGTGCTCAGGTCTATTCAACGCTGGTCCCACCAATCGGATTCCACGCTTCAAGATTGCTTTGATCACGTGGACTGGGTTATGTTCCGCATAGTGTCGAACAACAACATTTATGAATACGTTGAATCGGTGAGCGAGTTTATTAGCAAGTGCATCGGTAATGTTGTACCCACAGCGTCACCAAAACATTCCCCAACCAGAAACCGTGGATTGATGGCAGCATTCACACAAAACTGAAAGCGTGAACCACTGCATTTAATCAGGGCAAGGTGACCGGAAACATGACCGAATACAAACAGTGTAGCTATTCCATCCCCAAGGCAATCAAACAAGCTAAGCATCAGTATAGAGATAAAGTAGAGTCACAGTTTAATGGGTCAGACACAAGAGGTATGTGGCAGGGTCTGCAGTCAATCACAGACTACAAAAGAAAAACCAGCCCCGTCACGGACCACGATGTCTTGCTCCCAAACAAACTAAACAACTTCTTTGCTTGCTTTGAGGACAATACAGTTCCACTGACACGGCCCGCTACCAAAACCTGCAAGCTCTCCTTCACTGCAGTCAACATGAGTAAAAGATTTAAACATGTTATCCCTCGCAAGGCTGCAGGCCCAGACGGCAACCCCAGCCGCGTCCTCAGAGCATGAGCAGAACAGCTGGCTGGTGTGTTTACAGACATATTCAATCAATCCTTATCTCAGTCTGCTGTTCCCTCCACCCTACCTGACACCCTAGACCCACTAAAATTTGCTTACCGCCCCAATAGGTCCACAGACAACGCATTCGTAATCACACTGCAGACTGTCCATCTGGACAAGAGGAATACCTATGAATGAATGCTGTTCATCGACTACAGCTCAGCATTTAACACCATAGTACCCTCCAAACTCGTCATCAAGTTCGAGACCCTTTGCAACTGGGTCCTGGAATTCCTGACGGGCCGCCCCAGGTGGTAAGGGTAGGTAACAACATCTCCACCCCACTGATCCTTAACACTGGGGCCCCACAAGGGTGTGTTCTCAGCACTCTCCTGTACTCCCTCTTCACCCATGACTGCATGGCCATGCATGCCTCCAACTCAATCATCAAGTTTGCAGAGGACCCTACAGTGGTAGAAGTGATTACCAACAACGACGAGATGGCCTACAGGGAGGAGGTGAGGGCCCTCAGATTGTGGTGTCAGGAAAATAACCTCACACTCATTGTCAACAAAACAAAGGAGATAATCATGGACTTCAGGAAACAGCAGAGGGAGCAGCCCCCTATCCACATCGGCGGGACAGTAGCGGGGAAGGTGGAAAGTTTTAAGTTCCTCGGCATACACATCACGGACAAACTGAAATGGTCCACCCACACAGACAGGAGGCTGAAGAAATTCGGCTTGTCACCAAAAGCACTCACAAACTTCTACAGATGCACAATCGAGAGCATCCTGGCGGGCTGTACCACCGCCTGGTACGGCAACTGCTCCGCCCTCAACCGTAAGGTTCTCCAGAGGGTAGTGAGGTCTGCACAACGCATCACCGGGGGCAAACTACCTGCCCTCCAGGACACCTACACCACCCGATGTTACAGGAAGGCCATAAAGATCATCAAGGACATCAACCACCCGAGCCACTGCCTGTTCACCCCGCTATCATCCAGAAGGCGAGGTCAGTACAGGTGCATCAAAGCTGGGACCGAGAGACTGAAAAACAGCTTCTATCTCAAGGCCATCAGACTGCTAAACAGCCACCACTAACATTGAGTGGCTGCTGCCAACACACTGACACTGACACTGACTCAACTCCAGCCACTTTAATAATGGGAATTGATGGGAAATTATGTAAATATATCACTAGCCACTTTAAACAATGCTACCTTATATAATGTTACTTACCCTACATTATTCATCTCATATGCATATGTATATACTGTACTCTATATCATCGACTGCATCCTTATGTAATACATGTATCACTAGCCACTTTAACTATGCCACTTTGTTTACATACTTATCTCATATGTATATACTGTACTCGATACCATCTACTGTATCTTGCCTATGCTGCTCTGTACCATCACTCATTCATATATCCTTATGTACATATTCTTTATCCCCTTACACTGTGTATAAGACAGTAGTTTTGGAATTGTTAGTTAGATTACTTGTTGATTATTACTGCATTGTCGGAACTAGAAGCACAAGCATTTCGCTACACTCGCATTAACATCTGCTAACCATGTGTATGTGACAAATAAAATTTGATTTGATTTAAGTGCATTGAGGACGTCGTCCCCACAGTGACTGTACGTACATACCCCAACCAGAAGCCATGGATTACAGGCAACATTCGCACTGAGCTAAAGGGTAGAGATGCCGCTTTCAAGGTGCGGGACTCTAACCCGGAAGCTTACAAGAAATCTCGCTTCGCCCTGCGACGAACCATCAAACAGACCAATACAATGTTTTTTACATTTATTTTTGATTTGATTTGATTTATATAGTGCACTACTTTTGTCCAGTGGCCTGGTGGCCTGGCCTGGGCCTGGACTGGGAATAGAGTGCCATTTGGGACGCAGACCAGGCTTTCTGTTTCTCTTCTCAGCCAGAGGCTATAACATTCTTCTTGTGAGTAATAAGAAAGTTTGAGAGCCTTTATCTTCTAGCCATTCAGTGTACTGTTTGACTAGCCTGGCTCCACTATGTAAACTGTAGGATTCTCAGAGATCACAGGGATCACGAGTGGTATTTATTTATTTAGCCAGAAAATAAATATTTCACTTCAGCTGTAGATTAAATTACAAAAAATAAAACGATTGATGATTTATGTGGCTGTCTCTGTGGAAATGACCTGTCAAGGTCTGTAATGTCACACCCTCAAAGCACTGAGCCTGACCTGTCTATTCCCATCCCGATACTGTATGTTGAAGCTGTGCACAATGATCTGATTCAAGTATTATGATTGGACTGAGAAAAATTCTTGCAATCTTGAGTAATTGTTCCATGGAATGAAATTGATTCACACCCGACCGAGCGTGAAATGACATTGGCAGATGACTCAGTTGCCTGTTGTGCTGTTACAGTGTTGTGCTGTTACAGTGCCTGGAACACAACACATTTCTAATAAGAATAATCAGCACCTTTACAGTGAGAAACATACACTCACGCATGCGCACACACACACACACACACACACACACACACACACACACACACACACACACACACACACACACACAGTGGCACTCACGTACACACACACACACACACACACACACACACACACACACACACACACACACACACACACACACACACACACACACACACACACACACACACACACACACACACACACACACACACAGTGGCACTCACGCTCATGCGTACATATACACACACACCACCCACACAGACGCGAACGCACACGCACACGCACACATACAAACAACACACACTCACACTACTTCTAAGCAATCATTACAGGCAAACTGTCAAGCATTGTGCGTCTGTTATGAATTCATTTATAAATGGAGCACACAGAAGGAAATACACTGAGTGTACAAAACATTATGAACACCTGCCTTCTTTCCATGACTGACTGACCAGGTGAACCTTGTGAAAGCTAGGTGGCGCCGACAGAGATGGCTGCCTCGCTTCGGGTTCCTAGAAAACTATACAGTATTTAGTTTTTTTACGTGTTATTTCTTACATTGTTACCCCAGGAAATCTTTGGTTTTATTACATACAGTTGGGAGGAACCATTGGATATAAGAGCAACGTCAACTCACCAACATTGTGACCAGGAATACGACTTTCCCAAAGCGGATCCTCTGTTTGGACCACCACCCAGGACAACGGATCGGATCCCAGCCGGCGACCCAAAAGACGGAGCGGTCTTCTGGTCAGGCTCCGTAGACGGGCACATCGCGCACCGCTCCCGATCATACTACTCGCCAATGTCCAGTCTCTTGACAACAAGGTAGACAAAATCTGAGCAAGGGATGCCTTCCAGAGAGACAACAGAGACTGTAAAGTTCTTTGTTTAACGGAAACATGGCTCACTCGGGATACGTCATCAGAGTCGGTACAGCCACCTGGTTTCTTCACGCATCGCGCCAACAGAAACAAACATCTCTCTGGTAAGAGGAAGGGCGGGGGGTATGCCTTATGATTAACGAGACGTGGTGTGATCATAACAACATACAGGAACTCAAATCCTTTTGTTCACCTGACTGAGAATTCCTCACAATCAAATGCCGACCGTATTATCTACCAAGAGAATTCTCTTCGATCATAATGACAGTCGTGTATATTCCCCCCCCCCAAGCAGACACATCGACAGCCATCAAAGAACTTCATTGGACTCTGTGTAAACTGGAAACCCAATTTTTGAAAATGTTTTTACCTTTATTTCACTAGGCAAGTCAGTTAAGAACAAATTCTTATTTTCAATGACAGCCTAGGAACAGTGGGTTAACTGCCTGTTCAGGGGCAGAGCGACAGATTTGTACCTTGTCAGCTCTGGGATTTGAACTTGCAACCTTTCAGTTACTAGTCCAACACTCTAACCACTAGGCTACCCTGCCTGAGACTGCATTTATTGTAGCTGGGGATTTTAACAAGGCTAATCTGAAAACAAGGCTTCCTAAATTTTATCAGCATATCGATTGTGCGATCTGGGCAACCCTGGATCATTGTTATTCTAACTTCAGCGACGCATATGGCACTCTCCCGCCCTCCTTTCAGAAAAACTGACCACGACTCCATTTTGTTGCTCCCAGCCTATAGATAGAAACTTAAACAGGAAGCACCTGTGCTCAGGTCTATTCAACGCTGGTCCCACCAATCGGATTCCACGCTTCAAGATTGCTTTGATCACGTGGACTGGGTTATGTTCCGCATAGTGTCGAACAACAACATTTATGAATACGTTGAATCGGTGAGCGAGTTTATTAGCAAGTGCATCGGTAATGTTGTACCCACAGCGTCACCAAAACATTCCCCAACCAGAAACCGTGGATTGATGGCAGCATTCACACAAAACTGAAAGCGTGAACCACTGCATTTAATCAGGGCAAGGTGACCGGAAACATGACCGAATACAAACAGTGTAGCTATTCCATCCCCAAGGCAATCAAACAAGCTAAGCATCAGTATAGAGATAAAGTAGAGTCACAGTTTAATGGGTCAGACACAAGAGGTATGTGGCAGGGTCTGCAGTCAATCACAGACTACAAAAGAAAAACCAGCCCCGTCACGGACCACGATGTCTTGCTCCCAAACAAACTAAACAACTTCTTTGCTTGCTTTGAGGACAATACAGTTCCACTGACACGGCCCGCTACCAAAACCTGCAAGCTCTCCTTCACTGCAGTCAACATGAGTAAAAGATTTAAACATGTTATCCCTCGCAAGGCTGCAGGCCCAGACGGCAACCCCAGCCGCGTCCTCAGAGCATGAGCAGAACAGCTGGCTGGTGTGTTTACAGACATATTCAATCAATCCTTATCTCAGTCTGCTGTTCCCTCCACCCTACCTGACACCCTAGACCCACTAAAATTTGCTTACCGCCCCAATAGGTCCACAGACAACACATTCGTAATCACACTGCAGACTGTCCATCTGGACAAGAGGAATACCTATGAAAGAATGCTGTTCATCGACTACAGCTCAGCATTTAACACCATAGTACCCTCCAAACTCGTCATCAAGTTCGAGACCCTTTGCAACTGGGTCCTGGAATTCCTGACGGGCCGCCCCCAGGTGGTAAGGGTAGGTAACAACATCTCCACCCCACTGATCCTTAACACTGGGGCCCCACAAGGGTGTGTTCTCAGCACTCTCCTGTACTCCCTCTTCACCCATGACTGCATGGCCATGCATGCCTCCAACTCAATCATCAAGTTTGCAGAGGACCCTACAGTGGTAGAAGTGATTATCAACAACGAAGAGATGGCCTACAGGGAGGAGGTGAGGGCCCTCAGATTGTGGTGTCAGGAAAATAACCTCACACTCATTGTCAACAAAACAAAGGAGATAATCATGGACTTCAGGAAACAGCAGAGGGAGCAGCCCCCTATCCACATCGGCGGGACAGTAGCGGGGAAGGTGGAAAGTTTTAAGTTCCTCGGCATACACATCACGGACAAACTGAAATGGTCCACCCACACAGACAGGAGGCTGAAGAAATTTGGCTTGTCACCAAAAACACTCACAAACTTTTACAGATGCACAATCGAGAGCATCCTGTCGGGCTGTATCACCATCTGGTAGGGCAACTGCTCCGCCCACAACTGTAAGGCTTTCCAGTGGGTAGTGAGGTCTGTCACCAGGGCCAAACTACCTACCCTCCAGGACACATAAACCACTCGATGTCACAGGAAGGCCAAAAAAATCATCAAGGACAACAACCACCCGAGTCACTGCCTGTTCAGCCCCCTATCATCCAGAAGGTGAGGTCAGTACAGGTGCATCAAAGCGGGGACCGTGAGACTGAAAAACAGCTTCTATCTCAAGGCCATCAGACAGTTAAACACCCATCAATAACATTGAGTGGCTGCTGTAAACATAGAGACTCAACTCTAGCCACTTTAAAATTGGAAAAATTGATGTAATAAATGTATCACTAGCCATGTTAACAATGACACTGTATAAAATGTTTATATACCCTACATTACTAATCTCATATGTATATACTGTACTCTATACCATCTACTGCATCTTGCCTATGCTGTTCGGCCATCACTCATTCATATATTTTTATGTACACATTCTTATTAATTCCTTTACACTTGTCTGTATAAGGTAGTTGTTGTGAAATTGTTAGGTTAGATTACTTGTTAGATATTACTTCATGGTCGGAACTAGAAGCACAAGCATTTTGCTACACTCGCTTTAATGTCTGCTAACCATGTGTATGTGACAAATAAAATTAGATTTGATTTGTTAAATCCACTTCAATCAGTGTAGAGTGTAGATTAAGGGGAGGAGAAAGGTTAAAGAAGGATTGTTAAGCTTTGAGGAAATTGAGACATTATGTATGTGCCAATCAGGGTGTGAATGGGCAAGACAAAATATTTAAGTGCCTTTGAACAGGGTATGGTAGTAGGTGCCAGGCACAACCAGTTTCAGTATGTTAAGAACTGCAACGCTGCTGGGATTTCATGCTTAACAGTTACCCGTGTGTATCAAGAATCGTCCACCACCCAAAGGACATCCAGCCAACTTTACACAACTGTGGAACGCATTGGAGTCAACATAGGCCAGCATCTCTGTGGAACGCATTGGAGTCAACATAGGCCAGCATCTCTGTGGAACGCATTGGAGTCAACATAGGCCAGCATCTCTGTGGAACGCATTGGAGTCAACATAGGCCAGCATCTCTGTGGAACGCATTGTAGTCAACATAGGCCAGTATCTCTGTGGAACGCTTTGGAGTCAACATAGGCCAGCATCTCTGTGGAACGCTTTGGAGTCAACATAGGCCAGCATCTCTGTGGAACGCTTTGGACACCTTTTACAGTGCCCCGACAAACTGAGGCTGTTCTGAGGGCAAAAGAGAGTGGTGCAACTCAATATTAGGAAGGTGTTTTTAATGTTTTGTTTACTCAGTGTATATAATTTAATTAATTACAGTTGAAATTAGTGTTTTCTATTTACTGTGTGAGGGATTAGGATGTTGATTATTTTCGTTGTTTTATGTCTTGTGAATGCTTCCTTTCCCACCAGACAATTTGTACTTTCATCTTCATGGGATTAGAAACAAAAACATGTGAATATCTGAAAATCTGTTTTTGAATTGATTCTCTCACTTACCAAAGAAATAAACACATACTGTATTCTGTACAAATTGCAAATACTACATTGATATATGCAAAAAGCTAGATTCTTGAGCTAGGCTCCTGCATAATCATTGCAGAATTTCCTGAACCATACAGTACTGACGCTCCATATTGTGTCACAAGATCCATTGTGAAGCCCTATGTAGTGAGCTCCTGGGTGGTAGCTGATACATGTTGTCATGGTCTCTCTATGGTCCTTTCAGTCTGTTTCTCCCTCTGAACAACGATATTAGCTCAGTGGATCTCTGAGGGTATGGACGACGACACTGCAGCTCAGTAAACAGGGTGACCTAATTCTGTGGCCTCTGCCTCTGCTCTACAGCCAGCCAGCCTGCTGAACTAACACCCACTGACTACATCACAAATGGTACCCTATTCTCATATAGAGCACTACTTTTGACCTGGACCCATAGGGTTCTGTAAGCAGTGCACTACATAGGGACTTGGGTGCCATTCGAGATGCATGACACTCATTACATGCAGAGCATTTATCTGGACCCGCATCCCTCCATCTTTCTTCTGTCTCACCAACTGCCTGGGTAAATATAACTGTTTGTCCAGAGAAAAGCATGGCAGTTGATGTAAATTATGTGAGTAAAGATCACAAACCAGGGTTCAGTGGAAATCAATAGAGATTGATTAACTACTCTTAGGAAAAATTTACTGTGGACATATTTATAATGTGTATAATGTAAAATGATGAACACAATGCAAATCTAAAATGGGAGCATGGAATTAGTAACTCAATTTTGCAGAAAGAGCTTTATTGGCTAATCAATTTGTAAAAGATAAACGCTTGTTTTGTTCTGATAAAATAATTTAGTGATGTATAGTTCATCAAGTCAATAATAAGGAGTACGAAGAAAAAATATTTTCAGATCTTCAAGAGATGTTTGGATCAGTTGGTAAAGTTGGTGGTCCTGTAGGGGTCATTTGGTATAGTTAGTGGTCCTGTATGGGTCAGTTGATATAGTTGGTGGTCCTGTATGGGTCAGTTGGTATAGTTGGTGGTCCTGTATGGGTCAGTTGGTATAGTTGGGGTTCTGTATGGGTCAGTTGGTATAGTTGGTGGTCCTGTATGGGTCAGTTGGTATAGTTGGGGTTCTGTATGGGTCAGTTGGTAGAGTTGGTGGTCCTGTGTGGGTCAGTTAGTATAGTTGGTGGTCCTGTATGGGTCAGTTGGTATAGTTGGGGTTCTGTATGGGTCAGTGGGTAGAGTTGGTGGTCCTGTGTGGGTCAGTTGGTATAGTTGGTGGTCCTGTATGGCCCAGAAGGTATAGTTAGTGGTCAAGTATGGGTCAGTTGATATAGTTGGTGGTCCTGTATGGGTCAGTTGGTATAGTTAGTGGTCCTGTATGGGTCAGTTGATATAGTTGGTGGTCCTGTATGGCCCAGAAGGTATAGTTAGTGGTCCAGTATGGGTCAGTTGATATAGTTGGTGGTCCTGTATGGGTCAGTTGGTATAGTTTGTGGTCCTGTATGGGTCAGTTGATATAGTTGGTGGTCCTGTATGGGTCAGTTGGTATAGTTGGTGGTCCTGTATGGGTCAGTTCGTATAGTTAGTGGTCCTTTATGGGTCAGTTGGTAGAGTTGGTGGTCCGGTATGGGTCAGTTGGTATAGTTGGTGGTCCTGTATGGGTCAGTTCGTATAGTTAGTGGTCCTTTATGGGTCAGTTGGTAGAGTTGGTGGTCCTGTATAGGTCAGTTGGTATAGTTGGGGGTCCTGTATGGGTCAGTTCATAGAGTTGGTGGTCCTGTATGGCCCATTTGGTATTGTTGGTGGTCCTGTATGGGTCAGTTGGTATAGTTGGTGGTCCTGTATGGGTCAGATGGTATAGATGGTGGTCCTGTATGGGTCAATTGGTATAGTTAGTGGTCCTGTATGGGTCAGTTAGTATAGTTAGTGGTCCTGTGTGGGTCAGTTGGTATAGTTAGTGGTCCTGTGTGGGTCAGTTGGTATAGTTAGTGTTCCTGTGTGGGTCAGTTGGTATAGTTAGTGGTCCTGTATGGGTCAGTTCATAGAGATGGTGGTCATGTATGGGTCAATTCATAGAGTTGGTGGTCATGTATGGGTCAATTCATAGAGTTGGTGGTCCTTTATGGGTCAGTTCATAGAGTTGGTGGTCATGTATGGGTCAATTCATAGAGTTGGTGGTCATGTATGGGTCAATTCATAGAGTTGGTGGTCCTGTATGGGTCAGTTCATAGAGTTGGTGGTCATGTATGGGTCAATTCATAGAGTTGGTGGTCATGTATGGGTCAATTCATAGAGTTGGTGGTCCTTTATGGGTCAGTTCAAGGAGTTGGTGCTCCTGTATGGGTCAGTATAGTTGGTGGTCCTATATGGGTCAGTTGATATAGTTGGTGGTCCTGTATGGGTCAGTTGGTATAGTTGGTGGTCCTGTATGGGTCAGTTCGTATAGTTAGTGGTCCTTTATGGGTCAGTTGGTAGAGTTGGTGGTCCTGTATAGGTCAGTTGGTATAGTTGGGGGTCCTGTATGGGTCAGTTCATAGAGTTGGTGGTCCTGTATGGCCCATTTGGTATTGTTGGTGGTCCTGTATGGGTCAGTTGGTATAGTTGGTGGTCCTGTATGGGTCAATTGGTATAGTTAGTGGTCCTGTATGGGTCAGTTAGTATAGTTAGTGGTCCTGTGTGGGTCAGTTGGTATAGTTAGTGGTCCTGTGTGGGTCAGTTGGTATAGTTAGTGTTCCTGTGTGGGTCAGTTGGTATAGTTAGTGGTCCTGTATGGGTCAGTTCATAGAGATGGTGGTCATGTATGGGTCAATTCATAGAGTTGGTGGTCATGTATGGGTCAATTCATAGAGTTGGTGGTCCTTTATGGGTCAGTTCATAGAGTTGGTGGTCATGTATGGGTCAATTCATAGAGTTGGTGGTCATGTATGGGTCAATTCATAGAGTTGGTGGTCCTGTATGGGTCAGTTCATAGAGTTGGTGGTCATGTATGGGTCAATTCATAGAGTTGGTGGTCATGTATGGGTCAATTCATAGAGTTGGTGGTCCTTTATGGGTCAGTTCAAGGAGTTGGTGCTCCTGTATGGGTCAGTATAGTTGGTGGTCCTATATGGGTCAGTTGATATAGTTGGTGGTCCTGTATGTCCCAGTTGGTATAGTTGGTGGTCCTGTATGGGTCAGTTGGTATAGTTGGTGGTCCTGTATGGGTCAGTTGGTATAGTTGGTGGTCCTGTATGGGTCAGTTGGAGTAGTTGATGGTCCTGTATGGGTCAGTTGGTATAGTTGGTGGTCCTGTGTGGGTCAGTTGGTATAGTTGGTGGTGCTGTATGGGTCAGTTGGTATAGTTGGTGGTCCTGTATGGGTCAGTTGGTATAGTTGGTGGTCCTGTATGGGTCAGTTGGTATAGTTGGTGGTCCTGTATGGGTCAGTTGGTATAGTTGGGGTTCTGTATGGGTCAGTGGGTAGAGTTGGTGGTCCTGTGTGGGTCAGTTGGTATAGTTGGTGGTCAAGTATGGGTCAGTTGATATAGTTGGTGGTCCTGTATGGGTCAGTTGGTATAGTTAGTGGTCCTGTATGGGTCAGTTGATATAGTTGGTGGTCCTGTATGGCCCAGAAGGTATAGTTAGTGGTCCAGTATGGGTCAGTTGATATAGTTGGTGGTCCTGTATGGGTCAGTTGGTATAGTTTGTGGTCCTGTATGGGTCAGTTGATATAGTTGGTGGTCCTGTATGGGTCAGTTGGTATAGTTGGTGGTCCTGTATGGGTCAGTTCGTATAGTTAGTGGTCCTCTATGGGTCAGTTGGTATAGTTGGTGGTCCTGTATGGATCAGTTGTTATAGTTGGTGGTCCTTTATGGGTCAGTTGGTAGAGTTGGTGGTCCTGTATAGGTCAGTTGGTATAGTTGGGGGTCCTGTATGGGTCAGTTCATAGAGTTGGTGGTCCTGTATGGCCCATTTGGTATAGTTGGTGGTCCTGTATGGGTCAGTTGGTATAGTTGGTGGTCCTGTATGGGTCAGATGGTATAGTTAGTGGTCCTGTATGGGTTAGTTGGTATAGATGGTGGTCCTGTATGGGTCAGTTGGTATAGTTAGTGGTCCTGTATGGGTCAGTTAGTATAGTTAGTGGTCCTGTGTGGGTCAGTTGGTATAGTTAGTGGTCCTGTGTGGGTCAGTTGGTATAGTTAGTGTTCCTGTGTGGGTCAGTTGGTATAGTTAGTGGTCCTGTATGGGTCAGTTCATAGAGTTGGTGGTCATGTATGGGTCAATTCATAGAGTTGGTGGTCATGTATGGGTCAATTCATAGAGTTGGTGGTCCTTTATGGGTCAGTTCAAGGAGTTGGTGCTCCTGTATGGGTCAGTATAGTTGGTGGTCCTATATGGGTCAGTTGATATAGTTGGTGGTCCTGTATGGCCCAGTTGGTATAGTTGGTGGTCCTGTATGGGTCAGTTGGTATAGTTGGTGGTCCTGTATGGGTCAGTTGGTATAGTTGGTGGTCCTGTATGGGTCAGTTGGAGTAGTTGATGGTCCTGTATGGGTCAGTTGGTATAGTTGGTGGTCCTGTGTGGGTCAGTTGGTATAGTTGCTGGTGCTGTATGGGTCAGTTGGTATAGTTGGTGGTCCTGTATGGGTCAGTTGGTATAGTTGGTGGTCCTGTATGGGTCAGTTGGTATAGTTGGTGGTCCTGTATGGGTCAGTTGGTATAGTTGGTGGTCCTGTATGGGTCAGTTGGTGTAGTTGATGGTCCTGTATGGGTCAGTTGGTATAGTTGGTGGTCCTGTATAGGTCAGTTGGTATAGTTGGGGGTAATGTATGGGTCAGTTCATAGAGTTGGTGGTCCTGTATGGCCCAGTTTGTATAGTTGGTGGTCCTGTATGGGTCAGTTGGTATAGTTGGTTGTCTTGTATGGGTCAGTTGGTATAGTTGGTGATGGGTCAGTTGGTATAGTTAGTGGTCCTGTATGGGTCAGTTGGTATAGTTAGTGGTCCTGTATGGGTCAGTTGGTATAGTTAGTGATGGGTCAGTTGGTATAGTTAGTGGTCCTGTATGGGTCAGTTGGTATAGTTAGTGGTACTGTATGGGTCAGTTTTTGTAGTTAGTGGTCCTGTATGGGTCAGTTGGTATAGTTAGTGGTACTGTATGGGTCAGTTGGTATAGTTGGTGGTCCTGTATGGGTCAGTTGGTATAGTTAGTGATGGGTCAGTTGGTATAGTTAGTGGTCCTGTATGGGTCAGTTGGTATAGTTAATGGTCCTGTATGGGTCATTTGGTATAGTTGGTGGTCCTGTATGGGTCAGTTGGTATAGATGGTGGTCCTGTATGGGTCAGTTGGTATAGTTTGTGGTCCTGTATGGGTCAGTTGGTATAGATGGTGGTCCTGTATGGGTCAGTTGATATAGTTGGTTGTCCTGTATGGGTCAGTTGGTATAGATGGTGGTCCTGTATTGGTCAGTTGGTGTAGATGGTGGTCCTGTGTGGGTCAGTTGGTATAGATGGTGATCCTGTATGGGTCAGTTGGTATAGATGGTGGTCCTGTATGGGTCAGTTGGTATAGATGGTGGTCCTGTATGTGTCAGTTGGTATAGATGGTGGTCCTGTATGTGTCAGTTGTTATAGATGGTGGTCCTGTATGGGTCAGTTGGTATAGTTGGTGGTCCTGTGTGGGTCAGTTGGTATAGTTGGTGGTCCTGTGTGGGTCAGTTGGTATAGTTGGTGGTCCTGTATGGGTCAGTTGATATAGTTGGTTGTCCTGTATGGGTCAGTTGGTATAGATGGTGGTCCTGTATGGGTCAGTTGGTATAGATGGTGGTCCTGTATGGGTCAGTTGGTATAGTTGGTGGTCCTGTATGGGTCAGGTGGTATAGTTGGTGGTCTTGTATGGGTCAGTTGGTATAGTTGGTGGTCCTGTATGGGTCAGTTCATAGAGGTGGTGGTCCTGTATGGGTCAGTTGGTATAGTTGGTGGTCCTGTATGGGTCAGTTGGTATAGTTGGTAGTCCTGTATGGGTCAGTTGGTATAGTTGGTGGTCCTGTATGGGTCAGTTGGTATAGTTGGTGGTCCTGTATGGGTTAGTTGGTATAGTTGGTGGTCCTGTATGGGTCAGTTGGTGTAGTTGATGGTCCTGTATGGGTCAGTTGGTATAGTTGGTGGTCCTTTATGGGTCAGTTGGTAGAGTTGGTGGTCCTGTATGGCCCATTTGGTATAGTTGGTGGTCCTGTATGGGTCAGTTGGTATAGTTGGTGGTCCTGTATGGGTCAGATGGTATAGTTAGTGGTCCTGTATGGGTTAGTTGGTATAGATGGTGGTCCTGTATGGGTCAGTTGGTATAGTTGGTGGTCCTGTATGGGTCAGTTGGTATAGTTAGTGATGGGTCAGTTGGTATAGTTAGTGGTCCTGTATGGGTCAGTTGGTATAGTTAGTGGTACTGTATGGGTCAGTTTTTGTAGTTAGTGGTCCTGTATGGGTTAGTTGGTATAGATGGTGGTCCTGTATGGGTCAGTTGGTATAGTTGGTGGTCCTGTATGGGTCAGTTGGTATAGTTAGTGATGGGTCAGTTGGTATAGTTAGTGGTCCTGTATGGGTCAGTTGGTATAGTTAATGGTCCTGTATGGGTCATTTGGTATAGTTGGTGGTCCTGTATGGGTCAGTTGGTATAGATGGTGGTCCTGTATGGGTCAGTTGGTATAGTTTGTGGTCCTGTATGGGTCAGTTGGTATAGATGGTGGTCCTGTATGGGTCAGTTGATATAGTTGGTTGTCCTGTATGGGTCAGTTGGTATAGATGGTGGTCCTGTATTGGTCAGTTGGTGTAGATGGTGGTCCTGTGTGGGTCAGTTGGTATAGATGGTGATCCTGTATGGGTCAGTTGGTATAGATGGTGGTCCTGTATGGGTCAGTTGGTATAGATGGTGGTCCTGTATGTGTCAGTTGGTATAGATGGTGGTCCTGTATGTGTCAGTTGTTATAGATGGTGGTCCTGTATGGGTCAGTTGGTATAGTTGGTGGTCCTGTGTGGGTCAGTTGGTATAGTTGGTGGTCCTGTGTGGGTCAGTTGGTATAGTTGGTGGTCCTGTATGGGTCAGTTGATATAGTTGGTTGTCCTGTATGGGTCAGTTGGTATAGATGGTGGTCCTGTATGGGTCAGTTGGTATAGATGGTGGTCCTGTATGGGTCAGTTGGTATAGTTGGTGGTCCTGTATGGGTCAGTTGGTATAGATGGTGGTCCTGTATGGGTCAGTTGGTATAGTTGGTGGTCCTGTATGGGTCAGTTCATAGAGGTGGTGGTCCTGTATGGGTCAGTTGGTATAGTTGGTGGTCCTGTATGGGTCAGTTGGTATAGTTGGTAGTCCTGTATGGGTCAGTTGGTATAGTTGGTGGTCCTGTATGGGTCAGTTGGTATAGTTGGTGGTCCTGTATGGGTTAGTTGGTATAGTTGGTGGTCCTGTATGGGTCAGTTGGTGTAGTTGATGGTCCTGTATGGGTCAGTTGGTATAGTTGGTGGTCCTTTATGGGTCAGTTGGTAGAGTTGGTGGTCCTGTATGGCCCATTTGGTATAGTTGGTGGTCCTGTATGGGTCAGTTGGTATAGTTGGTGGTCCTGTATGGGTCAGATGGTATAGTTAGTGGTCCTGTATGGGTTAGTTGGTATAGATGGTGGTCCTGTATGGGTCAGTTGGTATAGTTAGTGGTCCTGTATGGGTCAGTTAGTATAGTTAGTGGTCCTGTGTGGGTCAGTTGGTATAGTTAGTGTTCCTGTGTGGGTCAGTTGGTATAGTTAGTGGTCCTGTATGGGTCAGTTCATAGAGATGGTGGTCCTGTATCGGTCAGTTCATAGAGTTGGTGGTCATGTATGGGTCAATTCCTAGAGTTGGTGGTCATGTTTGGGTCAATTCATAGAGTTGGTGATCATGTATGGGTCAATTCATAGAGTTGGTGGTCATGTATGGGTCAATTCATAGAGTTGGTGGTCCTTTATGGGTCAGTTCATAGAGTTGGTGGTCATGTATGGGTCAATTCATAGAGTTGGTGGTCCTTTATGGGTCAGTTCATAGAGTTGGTGGTCATGTATGGGTCAATTCATAGAGTTGGTGGTCCTTTATGGGTCAGTTCATAGAGTTGGTGGTCATGTATGGGTCAATTCATAGAGTTGGTGGTCCTTTATGGGTCAGTTCATAGAGTTGGTGGTCATGTATGGGTCAGTTCATAGAGTTGGTGGTCCTGTATGGGTCAATTCATAGAGTTGGTGGTCCTTTATGGGTCAGTTCATAGAGTTGGTGGTCATGTATGGGTCAATTCATAGAGTTGGTGGTCCTTTATGGGTCAGTTCATAGAGTTGGTGGTCATGTATGGGTCAATTCATAGAGTTGGTGGTCCTTTATGGGTCAATTCATAGAGTTGGTGGTCCTGTATGGGTCAGTTGGTATAGTTAGTGGTCCTTTATGGGTCAGTTGGTAGAGTTGGTGGTCCTGTATAGGTCAGTTGGTATAGTTGGGGGTCCTGTATGGGTCAGTTCATAGAGTTGGTGGTCCTGTATGGCCCATTTGGTATAGTTGGTGGTCCTGTATGGGTCAGTTGGTATAGTTGGTGGTCCTGTATGGGTCAGATGGTATAGTTAGTGGTCCTGTATGGGTTAGTTGGTATAGATGGTGGTCCTGTATGGGTCAGTTGGTATAGTTAGTGGTCCTGTATGGGTCAGTTAGTATAGTTAGTGGTCCTGTGTGGGTCAGTTGGTATAGTTAGTGGTCCTGTGTGGGTCAGTTGGTATAGTTAGTGTTCCTGTGTAGGTCAGTTGGTATAGTTAGTGGTCCTGTATGGGTCAGTTCATAGAGATGGTGGTCCTGTATGGGTCAGTTCATAGAGTTGGTGGTCCTGTATGGGTCAGTTCATAGAGTTGGTGGTCATGTATGGGTCAGTTCATAGAGTTGGTGGTCATGTATGGGTCAATTCATAGAGTTGGTGGTCCTGTATGGGTCAGTTCATAGAGTTGGTGGTCCTGTATGGGTCAGTTCATAGAGTTGGTGGTCATGTATGGGTCAATTCATAGAGTTGGTGGTCCTGTATGGGTCAATTCATAGAGTTGGTGGTCCTGTATGGGTCAGTTCATAGAGTTGGTGGTCCTGTATGGGTCAGTTCATAGAGTTGGTGGTCCTGTATGGGTCAGTTCATAGAGTTGGTGGTCCTGTATGGGTCAGTTCATAGAGTTGGTGGTCCTGTATGGGTCAATTCATAGAGTTGGTGGTCATGTATGGGTCAATTCATAGAGTTGGTGGTCCTGTATGGGTCAGTTCATAGAGTTGGTGGTCCTGTATGGGTCAGTTCATAGAGTTGGTGGTCATGTATGGGTCAATTCATAGAGTTGGTGGTCCTTTATGGGTCAATTCATAGAGTTGGTGGTCCTGTATGGGTCAGTTCATAGAGTTGGTGGTCATGTATGGGTCAATTCATAGAGTTGGTGGTCATGTATGGGTCAATTCATAGAGTTGGTGGTCCTGTATGGGTCAGTTCATAGAGTTGGTGGTCCTGTATGGGTCAGTTCATAGAGTTGGTGGTCCTGTATGGGTCAATTCATAGTTGGTGGTCCTGTATGGGTCAATTCATAGAGTTGGTGGTCCTGTATGGGTCAGTTCATAGAGTTGGTGGTCCTGTATGGGTCAGTTGATAGAGTTGGTGGTCCTGTATGGGTCAGTTCATAGAGTTGGTGGTCCTGTATGGGTCAGTTGGTATAGATGGTGGTCCTGTATGGGTCAATTCATAGAGTTGGTGGTCATGTATGGGTCAATTCATAGAGTTGGTGGTCCTGTATGGGTCAATTCATAGAGTTGGTGGTCCTGTATGGGTCAGTTCATAGAGTTGGTGGTCCTGTATGGGTCAGTTCATAGAGTTGGTGGTCATGTATGGGTCAGTTCATAGAGTTGGTGGTCCTGTATGGGTCAATTCATAGAGTTGGTGGTCCTGTATGGGTCAGTTCATAGAGTTGGTGGTCCTGTATGGGTCAGTTCATAGAGTTGGTGGTCATGTATGGGTCAATTCATAGAGTTGGTGGTCCTTTATGGGTCAGTTCAAGGAGTTGGTGCTCCTGTATGGGTCAGTATAGTTGGTGGTCCTATATGGGTCAGTTGATATAGTTGGTGGTCCTGTATGGCCCAGTTGGTATAGTTGGTGGTCCTGTATGGGTCAGTTGGTATAGTTGGTGTTCCTGTATGGCCCAGTTGGTATAGTTGATGGTCCTGTATGGGTTAGTTTGTATAGTTGGGGGTCCTGTATGGGTCAGTTCATAGAGTTGGTGGTCCTGTATGGCCCATTTGGTATAGTTGGTGGTCCTGTATGGCCCATTTGGTATAGTTGGTGGTCATGTATGGGTCAATTCATAGAGTTGGTGGTCCTTTATGGGTCAGTTCAAGGAGTTGGTGCTCCTGTATGGGTCAGTATAGTTGGTGGTCCTATATGGGTCAGTTGATATAGTTGGTGGTCCTGTATGGCCCAGTTGGTATAGTTGGTGGTCCTGTATGGGTCAGTTGGTATAGTTGGTGTTCCTGTATGGCCCAGTTGGTATAGTTGATGGTCCTGTATGGGTTAGTTTGTATAGTTGGGGGTCCTGTATGGGTCAGTTCATAGAGTTGGTGGTCCTGTATGGCCCATTTGGTATAGTTGGTGGTCCTGTATGGGTCATTTGGTATAGTTGGTGGTCCTGTATGGGTCAGTTGGTATAGTTGGTGGTCCTGTATGGGTCAGTTGGTATAGATGGTGGTCCTGTATGGGTCAGTTGGTATAGATGGTGGTCCTGTATGGGTCAGTTGGTATAGATGGTGGTCCTGTATGGGTCAGTTGGTATAGATGGTGGTCCTGTATGGGTCAGTTGGTATAGATGGTGGTCCTGTATGGGTCAGTTGGTAGCACATGCTGCTTTCACCCCCTGGGTTGTGGTTTTGATTCCCGATACCAACCATACCTACAATGTATGTAAGTTAGGATAAAAGTGTCTGCTAAAGTGCATACAGTATATTATATTATTATACATTTACAGTATATTACGTGATTTGTTATGTAAACATGTTGTCATTAGATTTTGACAGCTTCTTTTCCCAGACCTACAGCAACTGAATCGCCAGTGTGATTTTGTCTTGATTGCTGGTTGTTTGTACAGTACAGCAAGAGATGCCATAATGTGCTACGCTGACATCTGGTGAATAAAGACAGAGTCTCTCTATCACCCAGAGAGTGGCAATCCCATGAGCCTTCACTGCAGTATCCCCATTGTCTCCAGAGGGTAATTAGCAGGAGAGAGAATTAAGAGCAAGGTTAATTAAAGATGAGCTTAAATCTCAAATGCTAATCAGTCTGACTTCTCAGTGAAGAGCAGGACAGTAGCTCTCCATCTACAGTCACTTTTGATGAGAGGGAGGGGGAGAACAGAGCTCCATAGAACAGTGTTTGGTTGAAACAACAGTTTGAGAGGTTCATAAAACCTGATGTTTTTCCTTTTTAGGACTGAGTTGTAATACTTGTAAATGAAGTCTGTATTAAACAATTCCACCTCCTCTAAGTTGCTTCTTGGTTTAATTAAAGTTCACATTGTAGAATGGTTATGCATACATTTTCACATCATTAGTTCCGTTCAGCAGCAGGCTGAATACAGTGGAGATGGAATATGCTACTTGTACATGATTAGACAGATCTCATATCTGCATCTGCTTTATGGATGAAGCCATTATAGAGGTTAGTCCACACCCGATATTACTTCAGGTGTATCTGTTTGTGTGTGTGTGTGTGTGTGTGTGTGTGTGTGTGTGTGTGTGTGTGTGTGTGTGTGTGTGTGTGTGTGTGTGTGTGTGTGTGTGTGTGTGTGTGTGCGTGCGTGTGTGTGTGTGTGTGTGTGTGGGCCTATATTTGAGTGTGTGTGTTTGCGTGTGTATCTACATGTGTGTGTGTGTGTGTGTGTGTGTGTGTGTGTGTGTCCTATGTTTGATGTGTGTTTGCGTGTGTATCTACATGTGTGTGTGTGTGGAGGTCCATGTATGTTATTATTCCTGAACTCCCTGTTCCTGACAGGCGCGGTATCAACAACAACATCTGGTCTGACATGTTTAGTTTTGGCAGAGTGACCTTTATATGTACAATGAAAGCATATTAAAGGGAAGATGTCCCTGTCAGCCCAGGAGGTCTTCATCTACAGTATCTCATTCATTCACTTTGTCTTGTGAACAGTACAACAAGTGTCATAGTTGTTTATGTAGGTGTATATCCAGGTGGGTACGGAGCCCCTGGGAAACCTGCTGTCCTCCTACACAAGTATTCTCAAGGCTGGCAGCAGGGTTTTGTGTATTACCAGCTGCTCCATCCCTCCATCCCTCCATCCCCCAGTGTGGGAAATTCATACGGGCTAATAGAAAACAAACACCTCGTAGAATGACAGAGATACCGCAAAAACGATTAAACCATGACCTACATACTGTTGGGTCTCTGGCCTTTCAATAGGCTGAACAGAACAGAACAGTAGGGGATCTCATCTGTGTGAAACAACACAACACTGGAGAGAGAAAACACAGGATACTAATGAAGACAATCATTCTTATTCTCCCCAGGTGCTGCAACACACATTATGGTATTATTGGCTTAAGCAATTAAGGCATGCAACGGCATTCTGCACTATCAATTATTATATAGAACAGATACTGTAAATTGTAACATGCTATAACAGGCTACCACAGCTTTACAGCTTTACTAATGTGTAATAGAAGAGGTGTTCATGTGGGGATTTGTGGGGATGTGGGGATCTGAAGAACTAAATAAAATAACTGGTTAATTTCAAGGGTTGAATTGCACAGTGTTTATCTTTACTGTGAATGATGCTACAGGTAAATGGGATATATGTTCTATTTTCCCCTATCCTTTTTCTCTCTCTCTCTCTCTCTCTCTCTCTCTCTCTCTCTCTCTCTCTCTCTCTCTCTCTCTCTCTCTCTCTCTCTCTCTCTCTCTCTCTCTCTCTCTCTCTCTCTTTTTGTCTCTCTCTCTCTTTGTCTTTGTCTCCCTCTCTCTCTCTTTGTCTCTCTCTCTCTCTCTCTCTCTCTCTTTGTCTCTCTCTCTCTCTCTCTTTGTCTCTCTCTCTCTCTCTCTTTGTCTCTGTCTCTCTCTCTCTTTGTCTCTGTCTCTCTCTCTCTCTTTGTCTCTGTCTCTCTCTCTCTCTTTGTCTCTGTCTCTCTCTCTCTTTGTCTCTCTCTCTCTCTCTCTCTCTCTCTCTCTCTCTCTCTCTCTCTCTCTCTCTCTCTCTCTCTCTCTCTCTCTCTCTCTCTCTCTCTCTCTCTCTCTCTAGAAACATGGGAAAAAAAGAGACCTTTTTATCTTTGGGCTTTGAATCCAGCTTGGTTCTCAGCAGCTAAATCAAACCCTTAATTGACCCATATCTGATTGCTAAACTTCTAATTAGCCAAAGTGTTTGTTGCATTTTGTGTACACTTATATAACTCTCTACACAGTCGATATAGGCCTGGGTAAAACACAGACACAGGCTCTCAGAATCAGAATGGGGGGAAATGGGGACCCTGGTAAAGTTAAAGAATCCCCTTGATGTGTTTCAGTGTTATTACCCGTGTGTGATAAGACTCTGGGAGAGGCTGGGGAGAGGCACTCAGATCCCAGTAGGGAGCACAGCAGGAGGCTCCAAGACTCCGCTGTGATAAAGTCTCATTAAAGAAGGACATCTGATGCTTTGTGCTTCAGATCACCTCTGGAAGAGGCCTCAAAAAGACATCCTCTCAATACCACAAAACAAGAGGGTCTCATTGTAGACTTCTGTACGTGGTCATGGCATTTAAAACATATGGAGAAGAATAAAGCTTTGTCATCTTTATATTGGTTGAATCCTATACCCTGTCAGTATGTTCTTCTGTAGGAGCTTTGACATTCACACTGGTCCACTGCTCTGTGAATATGGGAGCACAAATGTGTGATGTCTTGAGATCACAGTCAAGAATCGAGCCATGAGGAATTCATTCGGTAAAGATTCATGATACCCATTCCAATGTGTTCCTTTTGGCCCTCGTGCTACACGTGTTTGGAATGACCGGGCATGGTGCTTTTCTGGTGGTGACCAGCAGGGGGCACTGACATGTTATACAATCCAATCCCGATCCGTTCTGCCTTGATGGCACACAGAGATGTTTGCAGTAATTTAGTTCCAGTGCCAATATATAAATAGGAATTCTGCTGTTAGCACAAAAGAGCGGAGGGGGGGGAAACATACTGACGAATGAATGTGAATTGCTCCCCTGCTCCAATTTCAACATCAAAGTAATCAAGGAAAACAAGCTTCTTTAATCGAAGGGATGCAATTAGAATAAAGCAGAACTGTCCTGGCTGCATACACTGCCAGAGAGGAAAGACTAAATGGGGAAGAGAGAGAGAGGGAGAGAGAGAGAGAGACAGAGAGAGAATGAGACAGAGAGAGAATGAGAGAGAGAGAGAGAGAGAGAGAGAGAGAGAGAGAGAGAGAGAGAGAGAGAGAGAGAGAGAGAGAGAGAGAGAGAGAGAGAGAGAGGTAGAAACACAATATCAGTGTTATCATCAGCTTACTGCAGCATAGATAGCACCTCTCATTTCTGCCCTATGATGGCCATACTGTTCAGCCAGTTTGACTCAAGACTGACTCAATGCTAAAGGCTTTAGGGGGCGGAGATAATGGCGATCAGAGATCGCTAAGCTACAGAACGGGTAAGGAGTGAAAACATGGGTTCTTGTGAAATCCACAAGACCGTAGCACACACAACGGTCCATTACTAGTGAGATATTCTGCTACAGAGGTCTTCTATCCCTCTCTCTCACAGTATCTACATACACCATGCTGTCCTATACTTTGTAGGTGAAAACAATGATAAATATTTGGCTGCCATAGGAGGGCTCTGGACAATGGCTGCACTAAAACTAACAAACAGCAGGAGCCTACCATGCCCTGCATTCACCAGAGACTGACAGCATTGATAGTGATAGCACTATAGATGTGCAGTATGGATGTTTTGAAACCTATAGTGGATAATATACAGTACTAGAGCTATCAGGTACCATTTGATACCCTCTACTTTTCAGTAAGGCCTGAGTGTAGTTGGCTGTCAGTGTGTGAACTGGGAAAATCATCTCTCTCTCGTTCTGTCATTTTCTCTCTGTCCCTTTCTTTCACTCTCTCTTTATTTCTTTCTTTCTCTCTCTCTCTCTCTCTTGTACTCTCTCTCTCTCTCTCTCTCTCTCTCTCTCTCTCTCTCTCTCTCTCTCTCTCTCTCTCTCTCTCTCTCTCCTCCCTCTCCTCTCCCTCTCCCTCTCCCTCTCCCTCTCCCTCTCTCTCTTCTTAAAGATAGATGAGAACAACTAGAAGCAGCCATAACAACTAGAAGCAGCCATAGCTTCAAAGTTCTCATGTTATAGGCGATGTGTCACAAAGCTATGTCATACACCACAGTCACACCAGACTATTAAAAGAGCATATTCTTGTCATATCACTGGATGTGTCCCACTCACTTTAGAATGAATATAGTAATAGTGTTGATGGCCCCTTCCCTAGCTGTCCATTACTTCATAAGACCACTGCAGAGGCTTCATGTAGACTGTCATTTGGGTGACTAGAGTCCCACTGTGTACAGGTCAACTCTCACTTGTTCAAGAATGGACTAAGCAGCTGTCATTTCATATCGATTTCCCCCACAACCCAATGTAATAAATGCTCTTGAGAAAGTCTGTTTTATTGGTGCATGTGTGTGTGTGTGTGTGTGTGTGTGTGTGTGTGTGTGTGTGTGTGTGTGTGTGTGTGTGTGTGTGTGTGTGTGTGTGTGTGTGTGTGTGTGTGTGTGTGTGTGTGTGTGTGTGTGTGTGTGTGTGTGTGTGTGTGTGTGTGTGCAATGAAGTCCCATCACGCATCTGCAGACCAATGCTCTGGTGTCTCCAAGTAGGACCCATGTTCATACCCGGTACCTCCAACCCCTTCCCCCCCATGTCCATTATTAAACACACATACATGTGCACACACACACATAAATACTGACGTGTGCATGTACCGACACATATACGCAGTCACATCTCACACTCACACACACACAAAACAAATGCACACACATGCACATTCTGCACATACATCCAGTACACACTCTGTGAGACATCTCTCATGTCTGCTGTCACTCCTGCCACCTGGCAGTGCCTGGCCCACTGCTGGAGGTTCTGTTAGTACATCAGTCAGCCTGCTCTGCTCCCTCATTCATTCCTTCCCAGTCCCGTCCTTCCTGCCAGTCATTTAGACAGGACCATAAGGAGGGCCACACTGTTAATTAACTCGGCTCACTTAATTAGCTTCATGACTTCAGTCTGTATATTTAAAGCTCTGTATCATTTAGCTGACATGAACTGCTCTGTTAAACCAGCAAACTATCTATTCAACTCTGTCCAAACTGATAGAGAGATGTGTTGAAGTAGTAGTAGTAGTAGTAGTAGTAGTAGCAGTAGTAGTAGAAGTAGTAGTAGCAGCAGCAGCAGCAGCAGTAGTAGCAGCAGTAGCAGTGATAGTAGTAGTAGTAGTAGTAGTAGTAGTTGTAGTAGTAGCAGCAGTAGCAGTAGTAGCAGCAGTAGCAGTGGTAGTGGTAGTAGTAGTAGTAGTAGTAGTAGTAGTAGTAGTAGTAGTAGTAGTAGTTGTAGTATGTTGGTTCTTCTGTCCTTGTGGGGACCTAAAATCCCCAAAAGTCCCGACAAGGATAGTGAAACCATGTAAGGGTAAGGGGTTAAGTTTAGGGTTTGAGTTAGGGTTACAGGTTAAACTTAGGGTTAAGGTTTGAGTTATGGTAAGAGTTAGGTTAGGGTTAGGGAAAGTAGGATTTTGAATGGAACTGAATTTTATGTCCCCACGAGGATAGAATAACATAACATAGTGTCTGTGTGTGAATAGCTGATTCTGTGGCACTGTAGTGTTGTTAGCACATTCATTTAGGGCCTAGAGACAATGTTGGCTTGCTGCATTTTAACCCTGAGATGCCCATTGACAAAGAGTGATAAAGTACGTCCTCCATGGAGGTAGAAATGGCAGTAAAGCAGCAGTGATAGAGGCCGTATTGTTAACACCTCTGTACGTGGTTAGACCTACAATATGCCTGCCCGCGCTGCGTTTGCTGGCTCCTTTATAACATATGCACGAATCAGCCTTTTTTTCTCCATGAGCAGAGAGACCTCATTAAAACAGGTTAAGGCAACTCCCTAATGGTTTCTCTCAGCACTAATAACGCAGGGTCACCTAATATTACACATGGCTTTGTTCCCTTCTCACTGCTATTTATCATAGATTATTAATGACCAAGTATCATAAAATCACACTCATTATAATCCTAATGATGTTCCTGTGGCCAGGGTTAAGACAATCAACACTCACTCTGTTACCAGGGTGACTTATGGGTGTACAGTACATGGGCAAGGCAGGAGGGCAGGATCAAATACAAACGCTGGCCCTACATCCAATATGGCTTTTGTCTTTGTACCTCATTGATATTTTCATACAATTCTGAAGGAACATACCGGTGCCCAGTAACATCAGATTTGAGGTGTTTTGTATTGGGGATTTCTAATGTTACTCAAAGGGTGAACTGGAGAGCAGAAATACCCATTATTTTTCAGTGAGCAGGTAACAGTTGGAGACCCAAAATGTATGTAAATACAATCAACTTGATCTGGCGTTGTGACCCATTACCTAGCTTGTCAATTCACTTCAAGAATCGCTATATTATATTTCTAATAATTTTGTAAAGCAATAAGAAAGGTTTTTCTTAGAGGGATAATAAAAAAAAAAAGGTTTTTAGCTCTTATAGTGAATTTCTATGGTCCATTTTCTATATACTGTTACAAATATATGAAGGCCCAAGGCCAGGAATTATGCTCTAAATATGAAGTACCCTCATAAATGACATATGGCACATTCTAGACTTTGGGAAATCTCACCTCAGTCATAGTCACTTGAAACTTTGCATTGCCGAGCAGGCTAACTTATGTGATTTTACCTAATTTGAATAATGCCATTCATGGGAATGAAATTTTAATGGAGCTTGGGGTAACACAACTGCCTCCTCATTTACAATTACTCTCCTAGCTCCTGTCCTGGAGTCCAAGGCCTCCGTGGTAACATGGCTTATTTCATTACTGTACTATCAATGTTTTTATAGTACAGAGACACTTAATTACTAGGAATATCTCCATTGCTGTAAAAAAAATGTTGGCACATTTTTTCCTCTCCTGTCTCTCATTGAAAGCAAATGAAACTAGCTCTCCCTGTTCCTGCTTGCTTGTTGAGGTTCAGTGCTGAGTCTGTCAAGGTGATGCTGTCGTTATAAATTGCTGTTTATAAAAGCTGAAATCAATATTTTAACATGCAGCGAGAGAGAGTGTGTTGTTGCCGAGTTGCAATTTTAATATGATCTGAATAGTAAATAATGAATATGATCATGAAGGTACGGCTAGGGAAAAGTAAATAAATACAAGCCGCCTGTTGTGGAATGTCTGTGTTTTAAATCAATCTGTTCGAGTGGAAAGCATTGACCTGACATATTCAGCTTGTTTTAACAATGTTATGACTCCAGTATACTAAAGTCTTTCTTGGATGCAACTCACAACTAGCTAAATACTGTACCTTAACATTACTATCCTAACATCATCTGGTATCAACATTAGACCTGCATGTCAATGTCAATACATTCCAGCTATATCTACACTCATCCCTTATAGTCAGTGGATGTGGAGTTCAAAGTGTTGGGTATATCTTCGGCCACAGAGTTTATGGAGATTTAACAGCCCCATTCCCTCTAAAACCAGTGAATGTGGGGTATTAAGTATTGGGTATACCTTCAGCCACAGAGTATACATAACCGTCATCCCTTTTACCATCTTTCGAAGCTATGGGGCACTATTTTTATTTTTGGAAAAATAACGTTCCCAAAGTAAACAGCCTATTTCTCAGGACCGGATGCTAGAATATGCATATAATTGACAGATTAGGATAGAAAACACTCTAAAGTTTCCAAAACTGTCATAATATTGTCTGTGAGTATAACAGAACTGATATTGCAGGCAAAACCCTGAGGAAAATCAAACCAGGAAGTGGCTTCTATTTTGAAAACTCCATTTTGAAAACAACCCATTTTCCTAGTTTCCATAGACTTTTATTTTGAAAAATGAGCATCATTTGGCTCCATTTAAAGGTTTGGGCATATCAGTTGCACGATTATATATTTTAAAAACAACCTGATTGATTATAAAAACATTTTGTTTCTGTGGACATACGGATACTATTTGCTTCCTCAAACATAATGGTGTAACTTTATGGAACAAAAGGAACATTTATTGTCTGGGAGTCTCGTGAGTGAAAACATCCGAAGATCATCAAAGGTAAACGATTCATTTGATTGCTTTTCTGATTTTCGTGACCAAGCTACTTGATGCTAGGTGTTCATAATGTTTTGTTGAGCGATCGATCAACTTCCACAAACGCTTGGATTGCTTTCGCTGTAAAGCATATTTTCAAAATCTGACACGACAGGTGGATTAACAAAAGGCTAAGCTGTGTTTTTCTATATTGCACCTGTGATTTCATGAATATAAATATTTTTAGTAATATTATTTGAATGTGACGCTATGCAATTCAGCGGTTGTTGATGACAATTATCCCGCTAAAGTGATGGGTAGCGTCAAGAAGTTAACCAGGAGATTTGAGGTACTAAGTGTTGGGTATATACAGCTCCATCACCCCTATATGTGGGGTACAAAGCCTCAGCCTATCCGTTTCCTTGGAGATTACAACACCAATTAGTCGGCTGTTTCCTGACATTCAACCATCAAAGCCGAGAATTGGTTGCTTTTATTTCTTCACATCAAAGCCTATTATTCTTTCTTTTCTTCCTTCAAATCAACATCTACCCTCAGGATCTGTGAGTTTCTTCATTTTTTTCTCCCCCTACCACTATCTGAGTTCTAGCTCTTCTCCGAGTCCCATCATCATAGAACAGTCAATGCAAGCCAAACACAACAAGGCAAGTACTCCTGGTTGCACCCCACAGATGTCAAATTGTTTATTGTCTTTCCTTTATCTCTCTCTCTCTCTTTGTGTACTGATGCGTATTATTCTGACACAATGTGTGAAGCGCAAATCTAAAGACAGCTAGCTACCTAGAATCTCTCTCTCTCTCTCTGTATGGAAAGCACATTGCTGCATCTCACCAATGCAGTGTATATCAGCAGTTTAATAATGTATGATTTGAGTGTATAATGTATAGTAATGTTTTAAATATAAGATCTCTTATTTTCCTTTGAGACAGAGAGAGAACTGCATGGACCAGGTTATCAGGGCCAATTGATCTCATCTGGGTTTGGAATTAAAATATCTGTAAATAGATAGAGAGAAGGAGAGAGAGAGAGAGAGAGAGGATGCAAATTTACGAGTGCTATCAGAAGACATTGAATTGAGATCTAACTGTAAATACAGTGATGCACGCTCATTATACACCTTTCTTCGGTCTCTGATGTACCTAACTCTGAGTGGGATAGCAGCTGATGAGAGAGTCGGTCTGCATACATTACTGCTCCCATCCCAGGGTGTAAAAACTATTTGACACAGAGATCATAATTATCCTATATCTCTCTTATGCACTGTGTCTATCAAAACAACTCTGTCTGCCTTCAAGCCAGAGGAAGCAGGAACAAGAGAGGATATTTTCTCACAGCGAAGCTCTTTCCCTTTGTTCTGTCTCCGTTGTTTTTTATTAACCTAACATGCCTCCTTATATGGATTTACAAATAGAATTTTCTTCAGAGAACTCAGAACCGCAGGACCAGGTCAATAACAGCACCCTTCACAAGCCCACATCCAATCCCCCTTCCAAACCTTCTGAAGGAGATCTGGCCGGCCAATCAATGGGCCCCATACTTCAGGTGGTGTTTTGGGAGATGACTGATCAGGGCTTGATAAAGGCCAGTGAAGGTCCATGGGGTATTACCCCCCTATCTCATGCCAAGACAAGGGGGACCTATACTTCTTGTGGTGTTGTGGTATGGTCTGGCAGATGATGTCCCATTAATTCAACACAGACAGTATGGGCTGTTTAAAGATGGTCTAATGTCTAACTCCTATGATGTTGGCAATACAAGTCAAGGTGGGTGTGCTTTTATTTGTCCTGTTTCACACATGTACAAGTGTGTAACCTGTACAGTGTATGGTGAAATGGAAATGTGTTTTTTGCATGGCACAATGCTCTAACCGCTAGGCTACGGCACATACAGATCCAGAACCAGGCTAGGAGTATCGTTGTTGACAGTTGAGATAGTGTAAGATAGAACAAGGTTTCACAGTGATACAGGGGGGTAAAGGTCTGAAACACAAAGAGTTTGGTCTTAACCTTAACCTCTGTGGTGAAAACATCCTTTGACAGCCTATTTTCAATCACTTTTGTAAACACAGAAGACAAACAGGGAAACTATGAATATAACTCCCTCAATGATTGTCGCGCCACTAGAAATCCCTGCACTAGCATGTTTCTGTTAGCCAATACATCCTGACAAAATACACCATATTACTGGCCTGCTAATGTGCCTGGACCTTGTAGGCTACACTGACGAGAAAACCCCCATAACTGATCAAAATGGTTGCCCAATCAGGTAGGCTAGATGCATTTATTTCTAAATTAATATGCATTCAAAATGCCAGGCTTTTAAATGGTTATTCAAGTGACATTGGCTATTTACTTCAGTTTACAGCCTAGACTAGAGTTGTTTACTCACTTAAAACAATAATAACATTCTTCATTACATTGTTTTGTTGTAGCCTAGGTAGGATACATTTATTGACCCTTAAAAAGTGAATCAATAGGGTAGCTTCTCGAGCTGCATTCCCGGGGACTAGGAGTGCACATAGTGTAGGCTACCTAGGATTAACTGGATACATGTACTCCAGTATTAAGCCTAACATTAAGTTCATGAATTATGGGCTAATATGCATACACTTCCTGCATGTTGGCATTCTTACATCTGCAGGAACTCCTCTTTATACTTCTATTGGTCCATTTTTAAGCGAGGACAGGCGGGAGGCGGGTGCGCTGGAGTACATTAGGTAGCATTAATACACAATGAAGTTGGTGTCCAGCCACCGATAATCCCCACAGAAAGGTCAGTCCAGTTTTCTCCAGTACACAGCAGGCGGGAGGCAGGGCTGACACCGTGTGCTAGCTAGCTAACTAGCAAGTTAACACACAGTGTTGCTAACTAGTAGACTAAGCTAACTAGCACAAAGTGTCGCCCTAGCCTCCCACCTGTTGTGCTAGGGGGAGGTAGGGGCAACTGGTAGACGGTGTTCTTTGCCTTCATCTGTCAGGCCCGCAGTTTTGTCAATGGCGGTCAGGGCAGGCGGGTGCGAAGGACACTGTCTACTGGTGTCGCTCCTGCTCACTAGCAAGGAGGACTCCTGTAGGTGGGGTGAATAAACTATTTTTTGACCCATATTCAAAAGTTTCACACAAGCATGAATATGTCGCGCTTGAGGGGTCGTTCATGCAACAACCAATGGGATGCTCAAGGAGTGTGTGTGTGTGTGTGTGGGGGGGGGGGCTGCTAATGTACCTTTCATGACCTTCTAAACTGTAGAGAAAAGACCTAAACTGATCCAAATGGTTGCATAATCATGCCTAGGCATGATAGTAGTAGTTATGCAGTTATTTTGGCATGAAATAAAGCAGGACATTTGAGCGGTTATTCAAATAAGCCTACGCTACTGCAGTTTACAGCCTATAGACAATAACTGTTTACTCACTTTATAACAATAATATATTCCTCATTGTACTGTGTTGTAGCCCGGGTAGAATAATTTTCAAAAAAATGTAGGCGTAATCTATAGAGGAGCAAGGGGACCAGAGCCGCAGCCTGAGGAACGCATTACAGATCTGCCATTTCAGAATCTGTTAACTTGTTTTTCTTGCACTTTGACAGGTAAATGTTTAGCCTATAACTGTCACGACTTCCTCCAAAGTTGGCTCTCCTGCCTGTTCGGGTGGTGCTCGGCGGTCGTCGTCACCGTCCTACTAGCCACTACCGATCCCTTTTTCATTTGTCTGTTGGTTTTTGTCTTATTAGTTTCACCTGTGTGTATTTTAGTTTAATTAACGTCCTTATATGTAGTAGGTTGTCCCGCCCTTGTTTTGTGCGGGATTGTTTTTTGTATTCATGTCATTTGGTGTAGTGCTTGTATTTTATTCTCCGGTCTGTTTTGATCCTGTGTTGGATTATTCACCCTGTGTGTTGGGTTGACTGTTGGATTATTCACCCTGTGTGTTGGGTTGACCGTTGGATTATTCACCCTGTGTGTTGGGTTGACCATTGTTGGATTATTCACCCTGTGTGTTGGGTTGACCGTTGGATTATTCACCCTGTGTGTTGGGTTGACTGTTGGATTATTCACCCTGTGTGTTGGGTTGACCATTGGATTATTCTGTTGGATTATTCACCCTGTGTGTTGGGTTGACCGTTGGATTATTCACCCTGTGTGTTGGGTTGACCGTTGGATTATTCACCCTGTGTGTTGGGTTGACTGTTGGATTATTCACCCTGTGTGTTGGGTTGACTGTTGGATTATTCACCCTGTGTGTTGGGTTGACCGTTGGATTATTCACCCTGTGTGTTGGGTTGACTGTTGGATTATTCACCCTGTGTGTTGGGTTGACCGTTGGATTATTCACCCTGTGTGTTGGGTTGACTGTTGGATTATTCACCCTGTGTGTTGGGTTGACCGTTGGATTATTCACCCTGTGTGTTGGGTTGACTGTTGGATTATTCACCCTGTGTGTTGGGTTGACCGTTGGATTATTCACCCTGTGTGTTGGGTTGACCGTTGGATTATTCACCCTGTGTGTTGGGTTGACCGTTGGATTATTCACCCTGTGTGTTGGGTTGACTGTTGGATTATTCACCCTGTGTGTTGGGTTGACCGTTGGATTATTCACCCTGTGTGTTGGGTTGACCGTTGGATTATTCACCCTGTGTGTTGGGTTGACCATCGTTTTTGTGCTCCGGAGAATAAACTGTCAAATCACTGAGACCTGCTCTCTGCGCCTGATTCCACCCACCTTGGTAAAACGTGACAATAACTCAAATATTTAGCTAATCAATGGCCTAATATTGAGCTAATATTTAGCTTCTTACTTTGACTACACATCACTAGCCTCTCACTTCCAGCTGTTTCCGTGCTCAACAGGATATAGGCTATACACAAGCAATATCCTATTCCTCTTCTCCTGAAATCCAAGGAAAAGCTATGGGTTATGAAAGCCATAGGACATTTATAAAAAATATTTAAAAAATAAGCCTTATATTAGGCCAAACAGGCTTATGATTGCTAATTGATTCATGTAAAACAGGCCTACAGGACAGGCCAAATGAACTGTCTGGGAAAGTTAAAGAGAGAAAGTGAGTTGGTGTGATCACATTTGGCTGGCTATGATAACATTGTTGCACTGATGCATTGTAAATAGTTGCACAGGACAGACAGAGAGATGACCACAGTGGAAAGGAAGACCCAAAGGAAGTGTCAACCATTGGAAAAATGGAAACCACTTGAGCTACGAGGCAATGACATGCTGTAAAAGATGTGCAGGCTAAACGGTGTTTGTTGTGGAATTGCTACATTTAAATACGAGTTACAATATTATTCTTCATTAGGCCGACATGACTGTATATTGAAGTATTATTTTCAGTTGTCACTATGATAATGAACACACCCTGAAAGCACTGAATGGTCTGAACCAGTATCTGTGTGTTAGAGACCTCATGAATGGTCTGAACCAGTATCTGTGTGTTAGAGACCTCATGAGTGGTCTGAACCAGTATCTGTGTGTTAGAGACCTCATGAGTGGTCTGAACCAGTATCTGTGTGTTAGAGACCTCATGAGTGGTCTGAACCAGTATCTGTGTGTTAGAGACCTCATGAGTGGTCTGAACCAGTATCTGTGTGTTAGAGACCTCATGAATGGTCTGAACCAGTATCTGTGTGTTAGAGACCTCATGAATGGTCTGAACCAGTATCTGTGTGTTAGAGACCTCATGAGTGGTCTGAACCAGTATCTGTGTGTTAGAGACCTCATGAATGGTCTGAACCAGTATCTGTGTGTTAGAGACCTCATGAATGGTCTGAACCAGTATCTGTGTGTTAGAGACCTCATGAATGGTCTGAACCAGTATCTGTGTGTTAGAGACCTCATGAATGGTCTGAACCAGTATCTGTGTGTTAGAGACCTCATGAATGGTCTGAACCAGTATCTGTGTGTTAGAGACCTCATGAGTGGTCTGAACCAGTATCTGTGTGTTAGAGACCTCATGAACCAGTATCTGTGTGTTAGTGAATGGTCTGAACCAGTATCTGTGTGTTAGAGACCTCATGAGTGGTCTGAACCAGTATCTGTGTGTTAGAGACCTCATGAGTGGTCTGAACCAGTATCTGTGTGTTAGAGACCTCATGAGTGGTCTGAACCAGTATCTGTGTGTTAGAGACCTCATGAGTGGTCTGAACAGTATCTGTGTGTTAGAGACCTCATGAGTGGTCTGAACCAGTATCTGTGTGTTAGAGACCTCATGAGTGGTCTGAACCAGTATCTGTGTGTTAGAGACCTCATTGAGTGGTCTGACACCAGTATCTGTGTGTTAGAGACCTCATGAGTGGTCTGAACCAGTATCTTGTTTAGAGACCAATCAATGGAGTGGTAAAGCTGAACCATACTCTGTGTTTGGCTAGAGACCTTGCATGAATGGTCTGAACCAGTATCTGTGTGTTAGAGACCTCGTGAATGGTCTGAACCAGTATCTGTGTGTTAGAGACCTCATGAGTGGTCTGAACCAGTATCTGTGTGTTAGAGACCTCATGAATGGTCTGAACCAGTATCTGTGTGTTAGAGACCTCATGAATGGTCTGAACCAGTATCTGTGTGTTAGAGACCTCATGAGTGGTCTGAACCAGTATCTGTGTGTTAGAGACCTCATGAATGGTCTGAACCAGTATCTGTGTGTTAGAGACCTCATGAATGGTCTGAACCAGTATCTGTGTGTTAGAGACCTCATGAATGGTCTGAACCAGTATCTGTGTGTTAGAGACCTCATGAATGGTCTGAACCAGTATCTGTGTGTTAGAGACCTCATGAGTGGTCTGAACCAGTATCTGTGTGTTAGAGACCTCATGAGTGGTCTGAACCAGTATCTGTGTGTTAGAGACCTCATGAGTGGTCTGAACCAGTATCTGTGTGTTAGAGACCTCATGAGTGGTCTGAACCAGTATCTGTGTGTTAGAGACCTCACAACAAGTGGTCTGAACCAGTATCTGTGTGTTAGAGACCTCAACAGAGTGGTCTGAACCAGTATCATGTGTGTTAAAAGAGGGTACAAACATTACTGTATCTGAACAACAATAGATCTGTGTTTAGAGACCTCATGAATGGTCTGAACCAGTATCTGTGTGTTAGAGACCTCATGAGTGGTCTGAACCAGTATCTGTGTGTTAGAGACCTCATGAATGGTCTGAACCAGTATCTGTGTGTTAGAGACCTCATGAATGGTCTGAACCAGTATCTGTGTGTTAGAGACCTCATGAGTGGTCTGAACCAGTATCTGTGTGTTAGAGACCTCATGAGTGGTCTTGTGTTACTGGCTTATTAATAGACCGTGTGCAGTAGCCTGGGATCCGTTGACTGGTTGATTGACAGATGTAGGACTGTACATAAACAGTAAACTTTCCTCTAGTGTGGTTACTCAAACATTTTATAGTTAGTCTATGTAGCCTATAGTTTATCGTTACACTTATACTTGTTTACTTTTATGCTCAATAAATGGACAGTAGGGAAGTAAAGCAGAAGTCGAATCCATCACTTCCGTTGTTTGGCTGTGCCCATTGCAACGTTCGAAAATGAGGTGGATAACCTGTGTACAAAACATCATTGCTAACAATCCTGTAGATTGTTAAAGGGATTGAGTGCTTGGTTTAGGCCTACTCTGTGCTACAATGGGTGGATGCAAAAGCTACTGTACTTTTGATTTTCATTAAAGCACTGACCTTTATCGCAGAGGCTAAAACACTGAGCTCCAATTCTCAAATATACATATTAATAATAGTAATCTTAAGGTCAAGGATTGATAATCCTTCAGCGAAGTCCATTCTTGAACATTAAATTAATCTCTCAGGATATTGGCGGTCTCTTGATGATTTCCGATGGTAAGTCAAAGGTTATTGAACCCTGTCAGTCCTGAATGGAAATGCAAAGCGTTAAATCATGGTACTGAGCAGCTAAATTAAGTATCTTTAGGCTAGGCTAATGCTACACTGCAGTAAAATGTTATTGTGGAGAGAGTTAATGGGTCTGTGTTGTGAGTTGGTCCTATTCACCCATGCTTCGCTTACCAATGATCTGCAGGCTTTAAATGGATTAGAGCTGTTAGTCCTGAATACATGACTGTTATAGATGAATGTATGGTATGTTTTATGTTGAAATTAAATATACTGTTCACACTGTGTATTAATGACAAATTGCTTCACTGAAACTTGTGACATGGTTCGCCTCTGCAGTTCTTTTTTTAAGTCTAGCTCCCTTTCAGCGCTGAAAGGTGAACAATAATAGGTCTTATAAAATCATTTTAAATGGACAATAGATTAAGGGATTTCCATTGTGCAAAAGCTGTTATGTTCACAGTGTTTTATTATAATTTTTGACCTTTATTTAACTAGGCAAGTCAGTTAAGAACAAATTCTTATTTGCAATGACGGCCTGGCAAAAGGCCTGCGGGGACGGGGGCTGGGATTAAAAATACAAATTAATTAAATTAAAATATAGGACAAAACACATCACAACAAGAGAGACAACACAACACTACATAAAGAGAGACCTAAGACAACAACATAGCATGGCGGCAACACATGACAACGCAGCATGGTAGCAACACAACATGACAACAGCACTGTAGCAACACAACATGGCAGCAGCACAACATGGTAGCAGTGCAAAACAGGGTACAAACATTACTGGGCACAGACAATAGCACAAAGGGAAAGAAGGTAGAGACAACAATAGATCACGCAAAGCAGCCACAACTGTCAGTAAGAATGTCCATGATTGAGTCTTTGAATGAAGAGATGGAGATAAAACTGTCCAGTTTGAGTGTTTGTTGCAGCTCATTCCAGTGGCTAACTGTAGCTGACTGAAAAGACGAGCGCCCCAGGGATGTGTGTGCTTCGGGGACCTTTAACAGGATGTGACTGGCGGAATGGGTGTTGTATGTGGAGGATGAGGGCTGCAGTATATATGTCAGATAAGAGGGAGTGAGGTCTAAGAGGGTTTTATAAATAAGCATCACCCAGTGGATCTTGCAATGGGTATACAGAGATGACCAGTTTACAGAAAAGTATAAAGTGCAGTGATGTGATGTGTCCTATAAGTAGCATTGGTGGCAAATTTGATGGCTGAATGGTAAAGAACATCCAGCCACTCGAGAGCACCCTTACCTGCCTATCTATAAATTACGTCTCCATGATCTAGCATTGTAGGATGGTCATCTGAATCATGACCTTTGTTTTGGAGGTGTTCAGAATAAGGTTAAGGGCAGACAGAGAAAGCCTGTTGGACACTAAGAAAGCTTTATTGTGGAGAGTTTAACACAAAATCCGGGGAGGGGCCAGCTGAGTATAAGACTGTATCATCTGCATATAAATGGATGAGTGAGATTCCTACTGCCTGAGCTATGTTGTAGGTGTAAATTGAGAAGAGCATGGATCGAGCCATGGGGTACACCTTTGGTGACAGGCAGTGGCTGAGACAACAGATGTTCTGACTTTATACACTGCACTCTTTGAGAGAGGTAGTTAGCAGTAGTCACCAATATTCCTTAGCCAGCCCACAAGAATGGAAGAATGTACTGTATCAAAAGCTTTGGCCAAGTCAATAAAAATAGCACCACAACATTGCTTAGAATCACGGGAAATTGTGACATCACTGAGGATCATTAAGGATGCAGTGAAACATCCATAACCTGAGCGGAAACCAGATTGCATACCAGAGAGAATACTAGAGACATAAAGAAAGCCAGTCAGTTGATGATTGACACGTTTTTCCAACATTTTTGATAAACAGGGCAAAATAGAAACAGGCCAATAACAGTTAGGATCAGCTTGATGTCCCTTTTAAATAAAGGATGAACCGTGGCTGCCTTCCAAGCAATGGGACAGGTTAAAAATGTCAGAGATAGGCAAGGCGATTGTAGGGGCAGACACCTTAAAGGAGAACGGGTCTAAACCATCTCACCCAGATAGTTCTTTGGGGACAAGTTTAAGGAGCTCATTTAGCACTTCCGACTCAGTGGCCACCTGCAGGGAGAATGTTTGTAGTGGGTCAGGGGAAAAAGATGGAGGAGCGTCGGGGCTAGTCGCATTAGACTAGCCCCGATGAGGAAATGTTGGACGGACAAGGAGGCATGGATGAGTCAAATAGGAAGCCTGACTTAATAAAGTGGTGATTAAAGAGCTCAGCCATGTGCTTTTTGTCGGTAACAACCACATCATCAACTTTAAGGGACATGGGCAGCTGTGAGGAGGGTTTATTCTCCAGGTCTTTAACCGTTTTCCAGAACTTCTTGGAGTTAGACCCACTGAGAGAGAACTGCTCCTTACAGTAACTAACTTTGGCCTTCCGGATAGCCTGAGTGCAATTATTTCTCATTTGCCTGAACGAGAGCCAGTGAGCCAAACGCAATTCTTGAGGTGGAGTAACTCTGCAAGATCACGGTCAAACCAGGGGCTGAACCTGTTTTTAATTCTCATTTTCTTTATGGGGTCGTGTTTGTTAACAATATCACTGAAAATATCAAAAAAGCGTCTTTGACAGAGGGTATCAATTTACAGAGGCCAGGTCATGAAGGAAGGCTTGCTCATTAAAGTTCTTTAGCAAGTGTCTATGACAAATCAGGACAGGTCATTTCACTGACCAGCCAGTATGAACACAGGCTGCAAAACAGTGATCACTACGGTTATTACAGAAAACACCAGACGGATACCTATCAGGGTTATTTGTGAGGAGAGTAGCCTTTTCTGGGTGTTTGGAGTCATACCTTGTGGCATTGGTAATAATCCGAGAAGGTGGTTTAAGTATGTCCCAGTTTAGGTCACCTAGCAGGACAATTTCAGACTTAGTGTAAGGGGCCAGGAGAGATCTTAGGGCAGGTAGGGTACAGGCCGGAGGTGATGGAGGATAACACCCAGCAACAGTCAATGAAGAGCTATTTGAAAGTTTAATGCTTAAAACCAGCAGATTAAATTGTTTGGGGACAGACTGAGCACTGAAGGTGATCCTTGGTAAAGATTGCCACTCCCCCACCTTTGGAAGATCTGTCTTGCCGAAAAAGGTTATAACCAGAAAGGTTGACATCAGTATTCAAAACAATGTTCCTTAACCACGTCCCAGTAATGAAAAACACATCTGTATTGGAGCTGTGAACCCTTTCAACTGATCAATGTTAGGTAACAAGCTTCTAGTGATAACGTGCAGAAAACCCAAGCTTTTTTACGAGAGCAGAAATCAGTGAAACAGGTGTCAGAGCACAAGTCAGAATTGGGGACTAGCAACAGTAGATGGGCCAGGGTGTACATGCGCATTTCCAAATATCATAAACAGTAACCAAGGTACGGCAGAGGACAGGGAGAGCTCTGCAGTGTTAATTTATGACATTTGATTGTGCATTATATAGCAGCAAGACCATATTATACAGCAATTTCATCAGGTAACATGAATACAAGGCCGGCGGAGGCCAAAAGTCTGTGCAACCAGTAGAGAGTCAGAGTCCCGAGTGTGGGAACAAACATAGTCTGTCCCACGGTTGGGTAAACAAGAAAGTTCATAGTCAACAAAGCATGCAGGAGTCATGAGGAAAATAGCAAAATTACAAAATGCACAAGAAAAAAATATAACGACTTGGGGCTAGCCATTGTAAGTTCAGAGTCACTCGCCCCAACAGTGCCTGTGTGCTGGTGGTGAGTGAAAGCACGGGAGAGAGAGGGGAGTGTGTTGGGGGAGACAACCAGGACAGAAGGTGAACAGATCACCAGGTGGAATCCAAGCAGCAGTGCAGCAGGCAGTGGGAGTAGGTGTCACACCCATTTGGGAGAAGCTTTTTTTTCTGGAGGCAGAATTGTTGTATAAAATGCCAGTGGATGGTCTCTGAACAGCAGGAGGGAGCTTCAAGGCCTCTGGATCTGGGTGGGGTAGCCTGGGTGGGGTAGCCTGGGTGGGGTAGCCTGGGTGGGGTAGCCTGACATTTGTTGCGCTCAAAGGCTTCGACACCTCTCACTTCACACCTCAGTGCTAATTGAAGTTGTATCTGGTCTGTCTGGTTGGTCTCCAGGTAATTTTGTCCAACATGAGGTTGTAGGTTTGGAGTCTGGAGTGAAGGGTATCTTCTGTCTATGGCACATCCTTGGTGGTAACAGTCTTCAACAGTACACTTACTGAGATGAGCACTATGCAAAAATTGAGGATGTGACACATTGAGCCCATGAACAGCTTATTATCAAGTACTGTAGTGAACTGAGTTTTTTAAATGAATCATACTGGCTATTTATTGTATGTTGGTATGCAGGGTTGGGTAGGTTACTTTCTAAATGTAATTAGTTACAGTTACTAGTTACCTGTCCAAAATTATAATCAGTAACATAATGTTTTGATTACCCAAACTCAGTGACGTAACCTGATTACTTTCCCCTTAGAAGGCATTAGAATACAAAAAGGACTCTCTCAGGAACAAACTTAAATTTGCACCTTTTTTCAATGTTAAATTGATAGTCATTGAGAAAACAGAGAGATGTCATCGTGTATTTTTTCGCAAACATCCTTTCTGAATTGAAAAGGAATCCAAGAAACAATCATTACGTTTTTCAAAAGGATCTGCAATCTGATTACAACATGCAACCGATTACAGTACAAATAATAATAATGTAATCGGATTACATATAACAGATTACATGTGATCAGTTACTCCCCAACCCTGTTGGTATATTTGCTCGTTGTTGTAAACACTGTAGCACCACAATACATTAGCAGTAATAAACTGTCTTCAGACAATGATCAATGCCAGTCTACAGTAGCAGGGCATTAGTGTGGGCAATAACAGTCTTGCGGTCAGGCTTCTTACTGTCGTCCACCTTCCCTGTCACTACCACCACACTCCCTACATAATCTGCAGTTTCTCTTTCTCATCAATCTTCTTCCTTAATTAGCCAAGTCAGATGAGGCTAATGGCTCTTTATGAACTACAAGGTTGTCATTGAGCCCCCCCTCCCCCCACCACAACATGCTCTCCCCCACTTCCATACAAATGAGTAATTATGGTTACAGCTGAATGGCTTATAGGGTTGATTTATCTTGGAGATGAGGTCAGAGAAGAAGTGAAATAGTACAATGTCTGGAAGTTCTCCTCTCATTTTCTTAGAATTCCCTTTGGACAGTCTGATGATCAATGGTAAAATAGTATGACGTTTGGGAAGTTTGCAGTCCTCTCCATTTTCTTAGAATTTTAGATGAATCTTTGTCTTATGCAAATAGTAAGAGTGTCAGTGTGTACCGTTGGTAGTGTGCAGTGGTACAGTACCGTGGTTGTGGTGTTCATTATTGTGTTTCAGACATACCACCTGCCTGCCAGGTGATGTGGTTGAGTGGACTCAGAGGCAGCTGTGCCACCCATGGTACAATGGTACAGTCTTGGGCAACTCAAAGAAGTTTCATTAATTCATAAGTACACAATCCCAGGCACGCCACTCCAGACAGGCAAAAATAAAAAAAAACTATGCAACCTTGGTTTTCCAACTCCTTGATTTGCAGCAGCCCTCTTCAATTTGTTAAAGTCTTCAAGGGGCCAAAACTAAGCAGATGATTTTCGTGTTAGTGCCATCACTCAATTAAAAGGGAAAAATCTCCTATGGACCTTGGGAGAATTTGTGAAGGGTATTGAACAAAGCCTATAATGAAGGTAACCAATCTGTCCGACACAGAATTAAACAGTATAAAATTTATCTTTTCTCTGCCTCCCTTCTTCCTCACTATACACTCCTTACGGTCTCATGGTTAGCATCACAATAAAGCCTTTTAATTGACATATTAAATAAGGAAATCAGGAGAAAAAACAGGAGTCTCAGAGGAGTGTGTTTTGTGCCTGGCTGGGCCTTGATGCAGTAGCACTGTTCTCCTAATCAGATACTGTATGAATGCATGACTGGGAGAGAGGGGCCCCTCTAATTGGCTGTGTGTGTGTGTGTGCGTGTGTGTGCGTGTGTGTGTGTGTGTGTGTGTGTGTGTGTGTGTGTGTGTGTGTGTGTGTGTGTGTGTGTGTGTGTGTGTGTGTGTGTGTGTGCATGCTTGTTTATGTGTGTGTGTTTGTCTGCCAATGGCTCTGCCTCCTCTGCCTCCTTCAAGGACCTGGCAGCAGGGTCACGGAGTGCTGTTCTAATAGTGACGCACCACACCATTAGTGAGAGACCCCGGACCCCTCCATTTCCAACAAGGGGGACTCTCTCTCTACACTCTCTCTACACTCTCTCTGCACTGGGCTGGACTTGATCCTCCCAAGGCATGTCAAACGTCCCCAGAGCCCCTTTACAGCAAAGGCACCTTGAAAAATGTTTGCTGCTAATGTCTTGATATGTAACATACAGAAGTATTTGATTCCAATAATCGTTGTTTTGTAACTGACCCTGTATCGTTTTGTAACAGATGGATTATTAAGGTTTTTATCTATTAAATTGGCTTAATCTATTTTAATCTGTAATTGGAAACTTCGGATGCAACCCCTTTTAATGTTTTCGCTCTGTGTTCAATCTTTTATGAAAAATAAGTCAAATCATCAGATTTCAGTTAATTATTGATATTATCCCATTTGAACTTATCAGTTTAATTGCACTGAAATGTACTCCGCTTTCTAAATCAAAATGGCTCAAAGTACAGTATCAGGGTATCACAGATATGGTTATACATTAGTCGCTTAATCAGAATTGGAAATACATATTCTCATCCACAGATACATGTTATAACTGAGACACAGGGGAACTAAACTAAACCATAACTCAATCAACAGGTGTACACATGAAACAGAATAAAAACAGTACTCATAGCACAAACAGCATCCATAAGCTGTCTACAGAGCAATTACATAATCACATTTAAGCTTTATTTGAACAAAACACCTCATGAAATTCACAGTAGCACAAGGACTGAAATGACAACCCATGGAATCTGTTCTCATCTATATTTAATTTCTACAAATGTGAAAAATGATGCCATGCCATTGTTCTACGGAAATGGTTAGCATGCCAATGTTCTACTGAACTGTCTGCCATGCCATTGTTCTACTGAACTGTCTGCCATGCCATTGTTCTACGGAAATGTTTAGCATGCCATTGTTCTACGGAAATGTTTAGCATGCCATTGTTCTACGGAAATGTTTAGCATGCCATTGTTCTACGGAAATGTTTAGCATGCCATTGTTCTATGGAAATGTTTAGCATGCCATTGTTCTACTGAACTGTCTGCCATGCCATTGTTCTACTGAACTGTCTGCCATGCTATTGTTCTACGGAAATGTTTAGCATGCCATTGTTCTACTGAACTGTCTGCCATGCCATTGTTCTACTGAACTGTCTGGCATGCCATTGTTCTACTGAACTGTCTGCCATGCTATTGTTCTACGGAAATGTTTAGCATGCCATTGTTCTACTGAACTGTCTGCCATGCCATTGTTCTACTGAACTGTCTGCCATGCCATTGTTCTACGGAAATGTTTAGCATACCATTGTTCTACTGAAATGTTTAGCATGCCATTGTTCTACGGAAATGTTTAGCATGCCATTGTTCTACTGAAATGTTTAGCATGCCATTGTTCTACGGAAATGTTTAGCATGCCATTGTTCTACGGAAATGTTTAGCATGCCAATGTTCTACTGAACTGTCTGGCATGCCATTGTTCTACTGAACTGTCTGCCATGCTATTGTTCTACGGAAATGTTTAGCATGCCATTGTTCTACTGAACTGTCTGCCATGCCATTGTTCTACTGAACTGTCTGCCATGCCATTGTTCTACGGAAATGTTTAGCATGCCATTGTTCTACTGAAATGTTTAGCATGCCATTGTTCTACGGAAATGTTTAGCATGCCATTGTTCTACGGAAATGTTTAGCATGCCATTGTTCTACTGAAATGTTTAGCATGCCATTGTTCTACGGAAATGTTTAGCATGCCATTGTTCTACTGAACTGTCTGCCATGCCATTGTTCTACTGAACTGTCTGCCATGCCATTGTTCTACGGAAATGTTTAGCATGCCATTGTTCTACTGAAATGTTTAGCATGCCATTGTTCTACGGAAATGTTTAGCATGCCATTGTTCTACGGAAATGTTTAGCATGCCATTGTTCTACTGAAATGTTTAGCATGCCATTGTTCTACGGAAATGTTTAGCATGCCATTGCTCTACGGAAATGTTTAGCATGCCATTGTTCTACTGAAATGTTTAGCATGCCATTGTTCTACTGAAATGTTTAGCATGCCATTGCTCTACGGAAATGTTTAGCATGCCATTGCTCTACGGAAATGTTTAGCATGCCATTGTTCTACTGAAATGTTTAGCATGCCATTGTTCTACTGAAATGTTTAGCATGCCATTGTTCTACTGAAATGTTTAGCATGCCATTGTTCTACTGAAATGTTTAGCATGCCATTGTTCTACTGAAATGTTTAGCATGCCATTGTTCTACTGAAATGTTTAGCATGCCATTGTTCTACTGAAATGTTTAGCATGCCATTGCTCTACTGAAGTGGTCTTGCTACTGATATGCCATTGTTCTATATTCTTTAAGTATTCAGCAGCGTTAGACAAGTGGTTCTGTCCAGCAGTAAAACATCACAATTACACCACAGGAGAAGTGCATCAACTACCTATTAGGACAAGTGCCCTAATATACTACTATTCACTCTTAGAAAAAAAGGTGCTATCTAGAACCTAAAAGGGTTCTTCGGCTGTCCCCATAGGAGAACCCTTTGAAGAACCCTTTTTGAGCAGGTGAGTAGGTCCTATTCACCCATGCTTCTCTTACCAATGATCTGCAGGTTTTAAAAGCATAAAGCTAAAAGTTAGCAGACAGAATTGCAGAACAGACGAGTACTTTGATCTTATTTCCAATATAGTTCTCCTCTTATAGTTCACCCTATTGGGTTCCATGTAGAAGCCTTTCCCCAGAGGTTTCTACATGGAACCCAAAAGAGTTCTACCTGAACCAAAAAGGGTTCTCCTATGACAGCTGAAGAACCCTTTTTTCTAAGAGTGTATGTCATCAGTGTTCCCCAGCTCTGCTATAAGAGGAGAACTATATTCTTCATTGGAAATAAGGTCAAAGTACTCATCTGTTCTGCAATTCTGTCTGCCAACTTTTAGCTTTATGCTTTTAACCTCTGCGCACGGATCCCGGTAGCGGGCTGAAATTCCACAACATACTGTGATCATACGGTGATCGCATTCATGGAAATACAAGTGTCACACATGTATCGACAGCCTAGAATCTTGCTAATCCAACTGCGTTGTCAGATTTTAAAAAGCATTTACTGCGAAAGAATACGATGCGATTATCTGAGGATAGAGCCCCATAAAAAAATACTATATCAACCAGCACAGGCTAACAAAATCACAAACCGCATTAAAATAAATAATTTACCTTTGACGATCTTCGTCTGTTTGCAATCCCAATGCTCATTGTTACACAATGAATGATCTTTTGTTTGATAAAATAAATTTTTATAGCCTAACACGAAACATTTTGTGAACCACTTGTTTGTAACACAACCAAACCTGATGGGTCATTTCGCGGGACGTATTGACTGAAAGAAACCGATTTGAAGACAACAAGTAATGACATCACTGTGCACCAATTATATGAACACTGTTTCGTTGATTGACTGTATTTTAACCCAATGACCACTGATCGTCTTGAAATCTAGCTGGGTAGATAGCCAATGAGCTGAGAAAAACTGCAATATGCAATGGTTATGTGTTGGAAGACCAGCCCATGTTGTAAACTCCGGGGTAAAGAGAGTCATTCGCTATTGAAGTTTTATACTACGCATGTTACGCACAGCGGTGTTTTGGTAAACGCTCATATTCAGCTGTTTATATACAGTATCAATCAGTATGGCGACTAAGTCAGGGAAAGCTAAATCGAAGTCTTGATATACAGGTGTACACTCAATTTTAGAAGAAATTGATCGGAAAAGTGAGACAGAGATTGTTGTAGGACGATTAATTTAGCGATTCCCAAGCTGAGGAATATTTTTTTGAACGGAGGGGACATGTTTTGGACTGGTAAATTCTTCTCATGCTAATGTCCTTGTTTGAAATTAATAATCTAAAATATTATTTGTGATTTTTTATTTAGTTTAGAAGCAATATATAAAAATGTAATGTAAATTAAATGTGAGATGCGTGTGTCTGCCGCCCAACCCCAACCCACATGAAATAGCCTATTTGAGGCTGTTGAGGGGAGGGCAGGCCCACAACAATGCCCAAAGTGAAATGGAGACAGTAGATACAGCTGGTCTGTTGTAATATAATAAAGACAGTAGATCTAGCTGGTCTGTCATAATATAATAAAGACATGAGATCTAGCTGAAATGTCATAATATAAAAGAGACAGTAGATCGAGCAGGTCTATAATAATATATTCAACTTTATGTTCCCTGTACTCTATATATATATATATATATATATATATATATATATATATATATATATATATATATATCTGTTTATTATACCTGTTGATACTCACTTTACAGCAGAAAGAGACTGCTATGGCACCTGGCATCAGCAGCACAATATTGTGTAGAGCTTTGGCAAAGTCGGTGGGGTTATATCCTTCCTGTTTGGCCCTGTCCGTGGGTCTCATCGGATGGGGCCACAGTGTCTCCTGATCCCTCCTGACTCAGCCTCCAGTATTTATGCTGCAGTAGTTTATGTGTCGGGGGCTAGGGTCAGTTTGTTATGTCTGGAGTACTTCTTCTGTCTTATCCGGTGTCCTGTGTGAATTTAAGTATGCTCTCTCTAATTCTCTCTTTCTCTCTCTCGGAGGACCTGAGCCCTAGGACCATGCGTCAGGACTACCTGGCATGATGACTCCTTGCTGTCCCCAGTCCACCTGGCCTTGCTGCTGTTCCAGTTTCAACCGTTCTGCCTGCGGCTATGGAACCCTAAACTGTTCACATTTACTCTTGAGGTGCTGTCCTGTTGTATCCTCTGCAACTACTTTGATTATTATTATGTGACCCTGCTGGTCATCTATGAACGTTTGAAAATCTCGGCCATGTTCTGTTATAATCTCCACCCGGCACAGCCAGAAGAGGACTGGCCACCCCACATAGCCTGGTTCCTCTCTAGGTTTCTATCATTGCGTTTACTTGATAGCTACCTACACAAATAGCTAGCTAGAACAAAGTGTTAATAAGATAAATTCATTTAAAAAGATTAAAAGCGATAAAAATAAGTTCTCCAGTAGGCATCTACTGAGGGAGCTAAGAGCTGTGTTGTCAGTCATTTCCCAGCCACTTCAGTAAAAAGGCAGATTGAGTGAAATACCAACAACAACATAAAATCCCAGTTGAGCCCAGAACAGCACAGGAATGGGATACGTCCCAAATAGCACCCTATGTCGTATTAGATTCTATCTAGGTTCTAGGGAGTTTTTCCTAGCCATCGTGCTTCTACACCTGCATTGCTTGCTGTTTGGGGTTTTAGGCTGGGTTTCTGTACAGCACTTTGAGATATTAGCTGATGTACGAAGGGCTATATAAATACATTTGATTTGATAGAGGACTGAGGGTCTTTCAAATATTGAAAGTGTGTAAATAGTTACCCATCTTATTTTGTAAATGTATATATTTATTTTTCTCTTCATTTTTTAGGGGGGTGTGTTAGAATACCATTTTGGTATTGTGTATATAGTTATTCCATTCAAAATGTATAACTTCACCAATTTGGCCACTTGGGTACATTTGGGCTACTTGGGTGACTTCATGATAAATGTCATGTAGCACACTCATTTTGGAAATTATCATTCTGAAACTTTGCATAAGTACTGTTGCCCTCTTATGTTTTTCACTGAAATTGTCCCCATCATCCTATCTGAAGGTTTGTTTTATCTTGTTCATTTTAAAGATGATGATACAACAATAAAAAAACAAATGTATGTTTTTTTTCGTTGTATTATCTAAACCAGATCTATTGTGTTATATTCTCCTACATTCAATTCACATTTACACAAACTTCAGAGTGTTTTCTTTCAAATGGTACCAAGAATATGCATATCCTTGGTTCTGTGCCTGAGCTACAGTCAGTTAGATTTGGGTAGCTCTAAGAGGTTTTAAACTCTATGGGATCGGTGTCCCTATAAAGGGACCGTTGTTGCTAACGTGCGCTAATGTGACTAGAATGATGTTGTAAGTAACATCTCATTTTCCAGGACATAGACATGTGTTATATGTGCAGAAAACTTAAATTCTAGTTAATCTAACTCCAATTTACAGTAGCCATTGCAGTGAAGAAACACAATGCTATTGTTTGAGGAGAGTGCACAACAACAAAGCACTTTTATCATGGCACTTGGTTTGATACATTCAACTCTGAAGGGAAATAAGGTACTTAGGTTCAGTAATCTTGCTCTGATTTGTCATACTGAGGGTCCCAGAGATAAAAATGTATCATCGTTTTGTTTGATAAAATACATTTTTATATTCAAATGTGGGAACTGGGTTCTGAAAAGGGTACGATCCTTAAGAGTTTCATGCGCTTTACAATCTTCTCAGCTTATGATTTATACATGTGTCACAATAGCAGGCAACATTCTCTCACGTTGCTATTGTAATAATAGCCCAACACTGATAGAGCCTGCATGCATCTAAAGAATGCCAACCCCTACTGTCTGTCATACAATAGTCTTTGTGGTAACACTTGACCTGCTTCTTTGTATCAGAGGTGTTCTTGGTGCATTACGGTATTCTGATGAAATGTGTTTAATATTGTTTATACACTTCTCAAAGGCACTGTCTTTATTGCAGCTGAACTCAACAGAAGGCATGCCGTTAGAGCTGCTGGCAGGAATATTAAGTGAACCAGTCGTAGCAATATGGATTATAAATGAGGTTATTTTGCACTGCAGAGCTCTGCAAACCGACGCAAAGACTTCTCTCTTTGTAATAAATCATTCCCGTTCAGACAGCCTTGTATACTTAGGGCATTGTTTAATACTATCTGCAAAGGAGAGAAAACGTTGCAGAAAAGGTGTTATGGTAGGGAATGGATGATCTGATTATGAAAGATGGAATATACACTGATTATACTAAACCTGCTCTTTCCATGACACAGACTTACCAGATAAATCCACATGAAAGCTATGATCCCTTATTGATGTCACTTGTTACAGGGCAACTAGCGGCCTGCAGCCACCCTTTGTAGGCTCACGGCACCCAGTTGGGGTCTCAACTTACAAGGTGCAATTTATAAATTTGGTTGTGCATCAACATTCACTCAATTAGCCCATGCCAGCATTTTTTTTTGGGGGAGTGGTAAGTTACTCAAGCAGCCAGCTATCTAAACTTGTAGTAAGCATGGTCAAATTACCGACCGGGGTGGGCCCATTGATCATCAGTTATCATATTAAGAACTGCAAACATTTGGGGGGGGGGGGGGGGTTGCCAGGCACACTGGTTTGTGTCTAGAACTACATCGCTGCTGGGTTTTTCACACTCAACAGTTTCCTGTGTGTATCATGAATGGTCCACCACCCAAAGAACATCCAGGAAACTTCACACAGCTGTAGGAAGCATTGGAGTCATGAAGCATCCCTGTGGAACGCTTTCGACACCTTGTAGTGTCCGTGCTCCGACGAATTGATGATTTTCTGGGGTGCAACTCGATATTAGGAAGGTGTGTCTGTATACTCAGTGTATTTGATTTATTGATAACAATAAGCGTGCAGGAAAATGTTGCATAGTGTCACGGGAGTCATAACAAAAAAGGAATCTGGAGAGAAATCCCTCGCAAGCCGTAAATGTAGCAGAGTAAGAGTTTCTGGAATAGCATTTTCGTCCCTCTCCACCCCTTTCAATCAAACAACATGAAAATTCTATTCATTTGTCAGTGCTGCTTGTGAGAGAAATATTTTGTCAGAGAACCTGAGATGCAGAGGCCAAAAGATGTGACATTTTTCTCTCAGCAAACCTTCTCATCCTATGCAGTTGTGTATTATTGGTAGAAATAAGCCTAAAGGTTAGAATAACTTTTTACACAAAAGCTAGTTGAGAACAAGTTCTTATTTACAACTGTGACCTGGCCAGGATAAAGCAAAGCAGTGCAACACAAACAACAACACAGAGATACACATGGAATAAACAAGTGTACAGTCAATATACAGTGTGTGCAAATGGTGTGAGGAGGTAAGGCAGTAAATAGGTCATATTAGCAAAGTAATTACAATTTAGCAGATTAACACTGGACTGATAGATGAGCAGATGGTGATGTGCAAGTAGAAATACTGGTGTGCAAAATAGCAGAAAACTAAATAAAAACCATATGGGGATGAGGTAGGTAGATTGGGTGGGATATTTACAGATGGTCTATGTACAGCTGCAGTGATCGGTTAGCTGCTTGGAGAGCTGATGTTTAAATTTAGTGAGGGAAATAAGTCTCCAGCTTCAGCGATTTTTGCAATTCGTTCCAGTCATTGGCAGCAGGGAACTGGAAGAAAAGGTGGCCAAAGGAGGTGTTGGCTTTGGGGATGACCAGTGAGATATACCTGCTGGAGCGTGTGCTACGGGTGGGTGTTGTTATCGTGACCACTGAGCTGAGATAAGGCAGAGCTTTACCTAGCAAAGACTTATAGATGACCTGGAGCCAGTGGGTCTGGCGACGAATATGTAGCGAGGGCCAGCCGACTAGAGCATACAGGTCTCAGTGGTGGGTGGTATAAGGGGCTTTGGTGACAAGGTATAAGGGGCTTTGGTGACAAAACGGATGGCACTGTGATAGACTGCATCCAGTTTGCTGAGTAGAGTATTGGAAGCTATTTTGTAAATGACATCGCCCAAGTCGAGGATCGATAGGATAGTCAGTTTTACGAGGGTATGTTTGGCGGCATGAGTGAAGGAGGCTTTGTTGCGAAATAGGAAGCCGATTCTAGATTTCATTTTGGATTGGAGATGTTTAATATGAGTCTGGAAGGAGAGTTTACAGTCTAGCCAGACACCTAGGTATTTGTAGTTGTCCATATATTCTAAGTGCATGTAGGTCTAGAACATACGACAGCAGTAAATATCCTTGATCATGACGCTAGTGATAGTCAGTGGGGTCTGATTTGCGGCTCACTCATATCTGTCTCTGTATTGCTGTTGGAGTATATCACACTGCATGTAGTTGTCCACATATTCCTTTATTTATACAGGTAAGTCAATTAAGACACATTTCTTCTTCTTCTTGTTCTTATGACCTGGCATTCATCATGCTATAATCGCTGATGTACATTGATATAGGCTTTTGTTGTAAATAACAACTCATGTTCCTAGGCTCTGGAGCAGACCCCAGAAGTGGTGAAAGTGCTTAACTGTAGCTAAGCAGGAACATAATCCAATATCACTGAAGAGGCAGGAGAAAAAGGCCACATTATGTTATAGGGTTTATTGGATAAACCTCTTTCACTGTGTTCTGTTTGTCTCTGTACAAAGTTGACCAGCAGCTAAAATATGTTATGCAGACTAGATAAATGCTGTACTGTCATTCTGCTTATAACTGCAGCATTAAATCAGATACACCACAAAATACTCATGTCTTATGCATAAAATATCAATATCTTATTCACTGGTCAGAACTTAGGAAGCCTTGAGTGATTCATAGGATCATCATGGATAAAGATACTATACAGTAGCATTAATGCTTTTATGATTAGACAGGGCAGCACAGATCTTGTAGAGTACGATGAGGATGAATTTCCAATGGTCCTTGCTATCCGGGATCTTTGGAACATCCCTACCCCATTGAAGTTGATCTTAAAAATGGTTAAGATAAGGGTTAAGTTTAGGGTTAGCGTTAGGGTTAGGTAAGGGTTATGGTTAAGGTTATGGTTAGGTTTTAGGGTTGGGACGTCCCAAGGATGAAAAGCACTAACCGAATTCTAATTGCTCTAATACCCGGGAGATGAGATTTGCACCATGATGCATTGTGGGAAATGAAAGTTGGCATCAAAAGGAGGCCAAATCAGTAGGATTTAGCACAAGTGAACCATTAGGGCTTGGTGACTCATTATTCTCACAGCGCTACACTACCTCTTACAGTATCTCTCCATATCACTCCATGCAGTGTGATATACTCCAACAGCAATACAGAGACAGATATGAGTGAGCCGTAATGCAGACCCCACTGACTATCACTAGCGTCATGATCAAGGATATTTACTGCTGTCGTATGTTCTAGACCTACATGCACTAGTATATGAAATGTAATTGCATGCAATTTGACCTTGTTTGAATACAGCGTTCGTTTTTCAGTGATAATGGCTGAGACATTTCTTGCTGTGTTGTATGAATGGTAGAAAGAATGACAGGATTGTAATGCTGAATTATGCAAGGTTACAGTGTAAGTGTACAAGAGTTTTACAAAACATGTTGAATTCAGTTGCACAGTATGTTTGCAAATTGGTCTAACAGTGATAGTTATGTTAGAAGACATTACAAAGGGGTATTAAAAAAACATTTTAAAAGAATTGCAGTAAATACTGGTAAACTGATTATTACAGAATCTCCAAGGCAGTCAAGAGTAATATTGTTTAATCATTAGCTGTTCTTTAAACAGTTGTGATATTGTCGTACCATTTGGTGACATGAGAATGTCCTTTTCTACGGCTTATGAAACAGACCCTTTTCAAGTTCTTTCTTTTGAGGAAGGTTTTCTCTCCATATCAAATTCTCTCACAATCAATATAAAATTGCTCCATTTCTCAGAGCAGGCAAAACGTTGGTGCAATATATGGCTATATCTCTCACTATAAGAGAATAAAACCCTTAATTTAGACAGCAATAAAACCAATGGGCTTAGAGAAACTGATTCTTTCCAGGACATTAATCATGAAAATTTAATGGATATCAAATATTTAATACAGTAGAATGTACAACTTGTATTACTATGGCTTTCTTCAAATCGATCATGTAGGGGGGGGGGAATCCATAATTAAAATGATGCTAGCTAGAACAAATCATTAAGATGTATTTTTTTCCTTCTTCCTCCTTCAGAAATGTTAAATATACAGGTATACCCTGCTAGTGATGTATAGGCTATTAAAGGCTGAAATAAATTATTACCGTTTCTTATATAAATGACTGCTCCATTATATTATAGATAGAAAAGTATGCAATATTTCAAGTGCAATTGGGCCTCAGCTTTGGCCTCTGAAACATTTATTATGTTTAGACAAAATGTTAACATTGGAGTTGAAACAGGCTACATAAAATCTCTCCTATTTAGACGTCATATTTAGTTCTGTGTCCATATTTCTAACTCTTATAGTATAAGAACTCTCTTTACTGCTATCGATTGGTGATGTCTGCACATAATGTTTTCGTCATTCATCTCGAAACATGTTGTTCCTCATCGCTCACTAGAGCCACAGAGCATGGCTTGAGATTTGTGTAGTGAAAATGGCCTCTGAACCTTGGAAACCCACATTAATAGCTGCACATAGATGAGGACACTGTGAACCTGTAGCGGCTCTAAAACCGTATAACCTGTCGACCAGCTGTCAAATGCGTTACCATGAGTGTCAGATAAACTGACACGTGTCAACCAGTATACTTACTAATTCCACACATATACACAAGCGCACATCTCTCTCTCTCTCTCTCTCTCTCTCTCTCTCTCTCTCTCTCTCTCTCTCTCTCTCTCTCTCTCTCTCTCTCTCTCTCTCTCTCTCTCTCTCCCCTATCTCTCTCTCTCTCTCTCTCTCTCTCTCTCTCTCTCTCTCTCTCTCTCTCTCTCTCTCTCTCTCTCTCTCTCTCTCTCTCTCTCTCTCTCGCTCTCTCTCTCTCTCTCTCTGAATGTGTAGAATTAGAACAATATTCAAAATCTTAAAGTTGGCCCAACTGTCTATAGACATGTCTCTGGCCCAATCAACGATGGGAGGCCTGTGTGTGTGTGTGTGTGTGTGTGTGTGTGTGTGTGTGTGTGTGTGTGTGTGTGTGTGTGTGTGTGTGTGTGTGTGTGTGTGTGTGTGTGTGTGTGTGTGTGTGTGTGTGTATGTGTGTGTGTGTGTATGTGTGTGTGACAGGTTTACCACTTTGTGTGTGAAAACTATCAATGACCATTAATCTGCACCTTGAGCTCAGACTACACTCCAATGTCACTTGACAGAATTCCCCCTTCAGTAGTAGAATATGTCATGTTGTGATCAAGAGTCTATCTATCTATCAGAGCTATAACTTGCCATTTGGTCCAAGATTTAATGTAGGAATAAAGGTGGCTCTTGTCTTGGTAGACAAGAGGTAACTATTACAGTAACATTGGAGTACAGAGAGCCATACCTTCCCCTCTGGCCCTGTGATACTGTCGGAACTTAGGCCAATCCCCTTTATAGGAATTCCTCCATTCATCCACAGATACCCCCCCTCCTCCTTCCATCTCAGTGGCTTTGATCACCTGATGTACTCCTGAAAGCCCAATACTTCAAATAGAGAGAGAGGAGGACTCCAAGCTAGCATATCAGGGCAAGGTGTTCATGCATCTATGTGAGCAGCAGCAGCAGCTATTTTTGTCCTCCTTCCATCATATGATTGATTAAATAAGATAGATCAATACTTGTAATTACTGTAAATAATGTATTATATATTGTGCTGCCTGTGTTTTGGGATCTGAGTGTCATTGCCGCTTCAAGATAGAGTGCAGCTATTCTGTGTAATTAGTGTGGACAGATTCCCTCACATTGTAGGCACGCAGAGCAGTATGGAGGCAATTAATAATGTAGCAGGACTATAAAGGCACCATATATGGAGTGTATTAAACAGTTACCAGTGTAGAATTGTTTTCACCATACTACTGTGTTCTTCATAAGCACTGAAAGGTTTTTAGGCCTGTGTAATTCCAACTACGAAGCTAACGAATATTGACAGTGGAAAGGGATGTAGGGATGTAGAGATGTACTGTAAGCATGTGTTTAGTTTTGCCCTATGAAATATTCTGTTGAGTCTAAATGACAAACGGCAAAAAGAGATTCCAGATCATGGAATTTTGCCATATTTGATCCTTCAAACCAGCTGAAGTTGACGTGTCAGCTACTTTACAGTACAGCGTATCAACAATGCATAGAGGCTGAGTACAAATGGACAACACAAAGGATGCTTTTACATCTCTGTTGAAAGACTGTACCTCCCACAGCTAACAATCCATTACACATGAGCGTGAAGTTTACCCAAAACTTGCACCCAAAGATGTTGCCATATGAAGCAGTGAAGAGGTGAGTCCTTGGAGCAGTCAAATTTTCACAGTCCAGAGTGATAAGGTGGTCTGCAGTGTTTTACAGATTCACTGTACCCTCCTGCGTCATTTATAAATGTTCACCCAGCATTAAATATGCTCCAGCACTGCTGTTTAGGAGCCCAACATCAGTGCAGTGGATGAGAGGGCTCCCGTAACATGAACCCAAAGTTCACTATAACATTAATAATGTAAGGACACAAACAGATTGTTATAGGACACACACAAGCACTCACGGACTTAAGGACGTTGGATGGGAATGACTATGCAGTTAGTCTTTGGGTTCAGTTTCTCACAGAGATGCTGTGTTGGTCCATAGATTTAGAATGACTGGAATGTTCTAGAGATTTTATTTCTATGTCTTGGCCAACACTCATCTTCTAGAACGCTCAGTGCTGCTACACATGACCTTTGTTCCTGGCAACAGACATCTTGGCCCCTGACTGGTTTTAACGTGAGGAGAGACCATGCAATGATCACTCATAGTAACCTCACTTTAAACTGGCTTGTTCAACAAATCCCCATATAGTTACAAATGAAGGATATGATATGCTAAGCTCCCCTATCTGTTTACAATACCAATTTGTTAATTATAGAAGAGCATTTATTCCTCAATGACTAATTTCTGACTAATGTTGAAAAACGAAGAAGTGTTTTGGATTCTGTATTGGCCATGGTGCAGAGATAGGTAAAGATACATCAACATGTATCATGTCACAATTGCAAAATACCCTAAAGACTGATGTAACAACAACAACAAAAATGACATTAAAATGCAACACAAAATGCATAAGGGGTATACATTTTCAAGTAGACCCCTTTACTAATTAAAAGTAGTGGTTACATAAACATTTGACTGGCTATGGCTGTGATGTGGTTGTTTATCTACCTTAGTTATATGCACTGCCTGTAAGTCACTCTGGATGAGAAAGTCTGCTAAATAAACAAAATGTAAACAATTTGTATTTTAATCAAATGTGGCCTTGTTTGGGGGCCGAGCTCATTAGAATAATATCCAGTGTGCTTTGCAAGGGTTGACGTTTACATTTACAATTACATTTTGGTTATTTAGTAAATGCTCCTATCACACCATAGTGCCACATACTTCTGATATAAATGCAGCAAATATAGGGTGGTAGAGGGCCAAAAAATTGTGAACCACTATTAAAAGTTGTAAAGAAAACAATTTTGTTACAAAATAGAGTACATTGGATTGTAGTGCCAGTGAAATAAAATGACAAAATACTCAAAAATAATATAAATATGTATTTAAAATATATGTAACATAGATTAATAAATACTGCCCATCTTTGAATGGTGCCATCCCAGTTAAATCGGGGCAAAAAAGTATTTAGTCAGCCAACAATTGTGAAAGTTCTCCCACTTTAAAATATGAGAGAGGCCTGTAATTTTCATCATAGGTACACTTCAACTATGACAGACAAAATGAGAAAATACTTATTTTCCACCATAATTTGCAAAACAATTCATTAAAAATCCTACAATGTGATTTTCTGGAATCCTTTTCCTCATTTTGTCTGTCATAGTTGTTGTGTACCTATGATGAAAATTACAGGCCTCTCTCATCTTTTTAAGTGGGAGAACCTGCACAATTGGTGGCTGACTAAATACTATTTTGCCCCAATGTGTGTATGTAAATGTATGTCTAGTTCCATAAGCATTGGGATATTGCTATAACAAAGATTAGAGATCAAATGGATTAGGCTAGGAAAGCTACCTGCAGTCCTCCAGCAAGATGTTCCCTGGTGACTAGATTTCATCTTCCTTAAAAGGAGCCATTAAGCTGTAGTGACAGAGAAATGAATCCACTCTAGTGGCGGGAACAGCTTCTCATCGCCAATCATTAGGTTAACACTCCATAATCACCCCTTCATGCTGTGTGTTCATCAGCTTGTCTCTCCCTCTCTCTCTTTGTGTACTGGTGCTTATTATTCTGCTACAATGTGTAAAGCGCAATGCTAAAGACAGCTAGCTACCTTGAGTCTCTCTCTCTCTTTCTATGCCACTACCTGCAATAGTATTGGAGAGGCAGGCCACTATCACCGGGCCAGGATGGAGGAAATTGCTCCATAAAACAAAAATAATACCCAATAAACAGGAGAGCAACTGGCATTTACGACATAAAACTGAAAGTACACCGGCAAACACACAGTTGTTTCTCCAGTTTAATCCAAATTTCAACCTTGTACTGTAGTTCTGTTCTGCCTATCTACATTATCTGAAGTTTCGAGGCCTTGGCTCAGCTATATATTACAATGAGGTATTTGAGTTCTTAAACTAAATGTTATTCAATGAAACACCTCTTCATGTTAAATGTCCATGATAGTGGCAGGCAGGCAGGCAGGCAGGCAGGCAGGCAGGCAGGCAGGCAGGCAGGCAGGCAGGCAGGCAGGCAGGCAGGCAGGCAGGCAGGCAGGCAGGCAGGCAGGCAGGCAGGGAGAGAGAGAGAGAGGGAGAGAGAGAGGGAGAGAGAGAGAGGTTCCTGTTTGTGGCTTTAAAGGTTCTCCTCCGATGGAACAATCTATCTTCATTGAACCCCTGACTTGATGAGGCAACCGGAGAGGTAATTAAGGTTGAAATGTTGCCTAGCTGAGCTCCGCAGCACTGCACAGCCCACACTGCTTTCAGACAGTAACAAGCTACAACAACAAATACATCTTCAAGTTATGGGCAATCATCTCTCATTTTCATCTCTCGCCAACTTGCAAATTCTATTTGATCCTGAGATTATCCACAGATTAATAATAATATGGTTCTTCCACAATATCAAACAGTATTTCACAACAGGAATACAAAATAATGTTCACAATATAGGGCAAACATTTCATACACTGTTAATGTAATTCTGAGAAGAGGAAACATTTCATACACTGTTAATGTAATTCTGAGAAGAGGATACATTTCATACACTGTTAATGTAATTCTGAGAAGAGGATACATTTCATACACTGTTAATGTAATTCTGAGAAGAGGATACATTTCATACACTGTTAATGTAATTCTGAGAAGAGGATACATTTCATACACTGTTAATGTAATTCTGAGAAGAGGATACATTTCATACACTGTTAATGTAATTCTGAGAAGAGGATACATTTCATACACTGTTAATGTAATTCTGAGAAGAGGATACATTTCATACACTGTTAATGTAATTCTGAGAAGAGGATACATTTCATACACTGTTAATGTAATTCTGAGAAGAGGATACATTTCATACACTGTTAATGTAATTCTGAGAAGAGGAAACATTTCATACACTGTTAATGTAATTCTGAGAAGAGGAAACATTTCATACACTGTTAATGTAATTCTGAGAAGAGGATACATTTCATACACTGTTAATGTAATTCTGAGAAGAGGATACATTTCATACACTGTTAATGTAATTCTGAGAAGAGGATACATTTCATACACTGTTAATGTAATTCTGAGAAGAGGATACATTTCATACACTGTTAATGTAATTCTGAGAAGAGGATACATTTCATACACTGTTAATGTAATTCTGAGAAGAGGATACATTTCATACACTGTTAATGTAATTCTGAGAAGAGGAAACATTTCATACACTGTTAATGTAATTATGAGAAGAGGATACATTTCATACACTGTTAATGTAATTCTGAGAAGAGGAAACATTTCATACACTGTTAATGTAATTCTGAGAAGAGGATACATTTCATCTGGATTTGGATTCTAATCCTTGACTTCATTATGACTCTTCATGACTTATTGTTGGTATCAGTCACACCAAGTCAGTAATGTAGAGTGGAATACATGAATAGGAATTGGAATGCTTTTCTTGCAACATGTTGTTACTATAATGGCTGCTAAATAAGGAATGAAGCTCAGTGGTCCTTATACAATAAGATTGTTATACAGTAGATTCATGGTTATCATGATCAATAATGGATGCAGTTTCTGAGTTTTGTTATTTCCTCTCTATTGTCAGCTTTGATAGCGACATGATGACCATACAGCAGCTTTGATGACAATATTTTTCAGTATGAAATGCTTAATGTGCATGTTTAAAACACAACATTTCCCTGAAAGGTAATCAGTGGTGAACCAACATGTCCATGTGATTACACTGGCCATAGATCTGTGAACATCTTATGGTAGGTTATGTGTCCCTCTAGTTGTTCTTTACTCACGTTGTTTATAGGAATGTCAGACTTTCTGTTTGCCATCAATATCTGCTATTCACAATAAACCGGTAATTGCAAATAAATGAAGCATGTCACTGTAGAGCCGAGGATAGGTTCTCCCCCAACATAAGTCAAGTATATGCTAATTATTTAAATGGAGAAAACGGCAACAATGGTTATCAAAGGTGTTTATTTTTCATTGGTTGTTTTCATCATGTTTTTTTGCTCTGGACACTTTGTCTAACGCAAAACATACCAAATAAAAATAAGGTTATAATAGAACAACCCAGGCCAACATTGCCTGATTGAATGTGCAACTGTACATAAATAAATACCTTATCTGTCTACTAAAAATATTCATGGGATTTTTTTTCTCTCCATATAATGAGTATGGTTTGCTTTTAAAACCACCCATTTGTAAGTATTGTGGATGAAATGGAATCGCAATGTGTTTGCGTATTACATGAGTGATGTTGTATTAAAGCCAAGGCCCCAATCTATTCAAGAGCTCTGTGTTGCCCTATCTCCACAATTGAGTTAGCTCTGTGCAATCACTGTCTATTCAAGGGCTGAGAAATTGAGTTTCAAGCCTGAAGCAGTACCAGTCTCGTAAGAATGGGCAGAGAGAGAGAAACAGAGAGAGAGAGAGAGAGAGAGTGAGGTGTATCTATCTTTATACTCTCATAACCAAACTGCAAAGAGCAAAGCAACATGCAATGTCCTTGAAGAATACATTTACACAACTCTTCAGAATGTTTGGAACAACCATAAGAAAAACAGGGTTTCTGGTGTGTACGTCCGGTGTGAGTGTATACCCAACAAACCGTGAACATTCCCAGAACATTAGCTTAGCTCCTTTTTTTATTTGATGAAATATCATTCACTAAGATGTTGTGCAAAACATCTATAACAACCACCACATAATATTCCCCAAAAGTTGTTATTAGGTTTCCAGGTAATGTAATAACACAATGCACCAGTAATATGTTCACAGTAAACCAAAATGTGAAAGTTCCAAGAACATTTGTTATGTTGTGGCAAATGTTCTCAATACAGAAAAGCTGTCCAATCGTGCTGATGATTATACAATGTTTGCAAGAACATTTCTAGAACACATTTAGTCTGTTCTTTAAAGGTTCCCAGAATGTTACTTTAGGTTGTGGGAACAGTCTGGTGTGGACATCGCAAAACACATGTTCCCAGAACACAAAAAAACAGTCCTGTTGTGCGGATGATTAAAACATGTTTCTTTTAGGGTGTAAAAAACATTCAGCTGATGTTACAAGAACGTTCCCAGAAAACATTTTGTCTGTTCTTTAGTGGTTCCCAGAATGTTTCAATGTGTCGTGCAAACAGTCTGGTGGGACACTTTTTTCTTCTTCTTTGCACCCCAGTATCTCTACTTGCACATCATCTTCTGCACATCTATCACTCCAGTGTTAATGCTAAATTGTAATTACTTCACCACTATGGTCTATTTATTGCCTTGCCTCTCTAATCTTACTACATTTACACACACTGTGTATACATTTTTCTACTGTGTTATTGACTGTACGTTTGTGTATCCCATGTGTAACTCTGTGTTGTTTGTGTCGCACTGTTTTGCTTTATCTTGGCCAGGTCGAAGTTGTAAATGAGAACTTGCACTCAACTGGCGCACCTGGTTAAATAAAGGTGAAATGAAAAATTCATCAAATTGTAGGGACATCACAAAATGTTTCCAAAACACAACAACTGTCCAGTTGTGCTGATTATTACAATGTTTCTATTATGTTGCAAAAAACATTTGCCGGATGTTGCAAGAACACTACAAGAACACATTTGAACACATTTCCTTAGGTTGTGGTGACATTGTGGGGACATGACAAGAGATATGTTCCCAAAACACTCAAACCGTCCAGTGGTGCTGAACATTTCATTACGTTATTGGTGTTGTCTGGGATATTGCAAGAATATTCTTGTGGTATTGACGGTTGCACAGAACATTCCCAAAATGTTGCACATTGTTCTAGAGTTTCCAAATATACCAGTTTTTAGGACATTCTTATCATATTTGTTATAGTTTTTGCATAATATCCTATTGATGTTCACGCAATATACATTTTAACTCGTCTTGGAGGTCCTCAGAACATTTCAAGAGCATTTAGAAATGTAATATTTAGGTTTTTACCTAATATTACCACAACGTTCTCAGAATGCAAATGTGTAGCTCCTTAAAGTATCAGAAAGCAGATTAGAATACATCTCCATTATGTTTCTCTCCAGATGTAATGGCCATTCACATGTGAGGACTGTGTAGGTGATGTAGGCACACATGGCATTTTCATTTTAATCTCTTAGTTTAATCTCCATACATCTATTCTCTTTCTCTCCACTACATGAGCCAGCACAGATTGGTTAAACATTGTCTGATATGAAGCCACATTTCCCAGAATTGTTTTCTCCTTCAGAGGAAACAAATGCACTCTGGCTGTCAGAAATGACCCTACATATGGTTTGTAGTCATTATGTCTGAAAACGCCGGCCATATGTGTCCATATGGCATTGGTTGTCTAAAGTGCCATATGCCATCAGTGAGAGCAGGCTGTTGAATTCATTTGAATAATATCTGTATTGCCACTAGGGGGCAGCGTGTATGAGAATTCCATCAGGCTGGTAAAAGGCTTATTTATTCACGCAGAATTATAATAAGTAACTGAGTTTACGGATTAGATGATTGGGCCAGATTTGCCACAGAATCCATCTTCCTGAAACAATGGCTGACGGAAACAGTTTCTCATTAGGTAGCTGGTCCATTTGTGGTTTGTTTTATCTCATGGGTTATGGGTTCACTGGGCCGGGATCATGTGTTAATAATATCACC
>NC_060176.1:7731523-7801523 GCF_021184085.1 Oncorhynchus gorbuscha
TCTGCCTTGTTGACCGCAGATTGGCAGTTCCAGAGGCTACCGGAGACCTGGAACTCCACGTGGGTCGTGCGTGCTGGGACCACCAGAGTAGGGTGGCCGCGGCCACGCGGTGTAGAGCGTTTGTATGGTCTGTGCAGAGAGGAGAGAACAGGGATAAACAGACACATAGTTGACAGGCTACAGAAGAGGCTACGCTAATGCAAAGGAGATTGGAATGACAAGTGGACTACACGTCTCGAATGTTCAGAAAGTTAAGCTACGTAGCAAGAATCTTATTGACTAAAATGATTAAAATGATACAGAACTGCTGAAGTAGGCCAGCTGGCAGTGGGTGCGTTGTTGACACTACACTAATCAACTTTATGAGGCAGTGGAGGCTGATAGGAGCTAGGAGGCTGATAGGAGCAAGGAGCCAGGCAGTCAGTCCCAGGTCACTGTGGAGGCTGGTAGGAGCCAGGCAGCCAGTCCCAGGTCACTGTGGAGGCTGGTAGGAGCCAGGCAGCCAGTCCCAGGTCACTGTGGAGGCTGGTTGGAGCTAGGAGCCAGGTAGCCAGTCACTGCGGAGACTGGTTGGAGCTAGGAGCCAGGCAGCCAGCCTCAGGTTCCTTTGAAGAGTTTGGATGGGTTAAATGTACAGCATGCAGACTAGTCACTCCTCTCCTCCATCTTAGTCCTGGCCTGGAGAAATGGAGCCGGGGCTGAGCGGGCTGGATTTCTTCTCCCCTTCCATCTCCATACGGTAACCAGAGGCTGCGGACGGTATCTGTACGGTATCTGTGCCGGTTGGGGCTGACAACAGAAGACCATGGGAGTATCTGACACTGAGGGCAGTGCTTTGAGCTTTACACGATACCCAGTGGACCTCGACGGTCTCTCTGTCCATCCCCCCAGCAGGATGTAACACGGACATCCATCGCTCTTCATTTATTTACCTGTGGCTTTTTGTAATGTCCACTGTGATGCACCACACCTGACACCCGATATCAGGACCGATTGCTTTCATCTCCTAGAAGTATTGGTCTTAGCTTACCTCACTCTCATCATGTAACTTTAATCAAGTAAATGGATGAATTTAAATGCTGCTAATTTCACCTGGGTAATTGCCCACCGCCTTTAATTAAATTTGATCAAATTTACTGAGGGAAGTCAGTAAACACAGTGTAAAGACCTGGATGGAAGATGGATGTTTTTTCAGACACCAGAAATAGGATTCTATTTTTGTGTTTCCCGACTGATATTGTGAAGAAATATTAAATAAATATATTTCTTAAATGTACATTATATTATTTATTTCATTAGTGCAGACTGCAGAGCATTTTTACAAAGCAGACAGCACATACCATAAACATTTGCACAAATTTGTAAGCAAAAAATGTATTGTCGGTCACATAGAAAACTATCCCACTGCAGTTTAGAGTATGTCCTGCTCTATACAGTAACTACTCCATGGCTTTTCCCTCCCAGCCTCATAGACCTGAAGGCCTTAGCATCTGGTCCCATTATTGAGAATCTGGGGGAGGTAAAGGGCCTGAATGATGTCTCAGAGGCCAGGTACAATTTGTATTTAAATCATTACAGTTCCACCGAGCTAGTGGAGAGGCAAGAGACGAGGGGAGAGTGGAGGGGTGATGGGAGAGTGGAGAGGAGAGGTGCAGAGAGGAGAGGAGAGTTGAGAGTGGAGAGGAGAGGTGCAGAGAGGAGAGGAGAGGGGAGAGTGGAGAGGAGAAGTGCAGAGAGGAGAGGAGATAGGAGAGTGGAGAGGAGATAGGAGAGAGGAGAGGTGATGGGAGAGTGGAGAGGAGAGGTGCAGAGAGGAGAGGAGATAGGAGAGTGGAGAGGAGATAGAAGAGAGGAGAGGTGATGGGAGAGTGGAGAGGAGAGGTGCAGAGAGGAGAGGAGATAGGAGAGTGGAGAGGAGAAGTGCAGAGAGGAGAGGAGAGTTGAGAGTGGAGATGAGAGGTGCAGAGGGGAGAGGAGATAGGAGAGTGGAGAGGAGAGGTGCAGAGAGGAGAGGAGATGGGAGAGTGGAGAGGAGAGGTGCAGAGAGGAGAGGAGATGGGAGAGTGGAGAGGAGAGGTGCAGAGAGGTGAGGAGATGGGAGAGTGGAGATGAGAGGTGCAGAGAGGAGAGGAGATGGGAGAGTGGAGAGGAGAGGTGCAGAGAGGAGAGGCGATGGGAGAGTGGAGATGAGAGGAGCAGAGTTGAGAGGAGATAGGAGAGTGGAGAGGAGAGTTGAGAGTGGAGAGGAGAGGTGCAGAGAGGAGAGGAGATGGGAGAGTGGAGAGGAGAAGTGCAGAGAGGAGAGGAGATAAGAGAGTGGAGAGGAGAGTTGAGAGTGGAGAGGAGAGGTGCAGAGAGGAGAGGAGATGGGAGAGTGGAGAGGAGAGGTGCAGAGAGGAGAGGAGATAGGAGAGTGGAGAGGAGAGGTGCAGAGAGGAGAGGAGAGTTGAGAGTGGAGAGGAGAGGTGCAGAGAGGAGAGGAGATGGGAGAGTGGAGAGGAGAGGTGCAGAGAGGAGAGGCGATGGGAGAGTGGAGATGAGAGGTGCAGAGTTGAGAGGAGATAGGAGAGTGGAGAGGAGAGTTGAGAGTGGAGAGGAGAGGTGCAGAGAGGAGAGGAGATGGGAGAGTGGAGAGGAGAAGTGCAGAGAGGAGAGGAGATAGGAGAGTGGAGAGGAGAGGTGCAGAGAGGAGAGGAGAATTGAGAGTGGAGAGGAGAGGTGCAGAGAGGAGAGGAGATGGGAGAGTGGAGAGGAGAGGTGCAGAGAGGAGAGGAGATAGGAGAGTGGAGAGGAGAGGTGCAGAGAGGAGAGGAGAGTTGAGAGGAGAGGTGCAGAGAGGAGAGGAGATGGGAGAGTGGAGAGGAAAGGTGCAGAGAGGAGAGGAGATGGGAGAGTGGAGAGGAGAGGTGCAGAGAGGAGAGGAGATGGGATAGTGGAGAGGAGAGGTGCAGAGAGGAGAGGAGATGGGAGAGTGGAGAGGAGAGAGGCAGAGAGGAGAGGAGAGGTGCAGAGAGGAGAGGAGATGGGAGAGTGGAGAGGAGAGGTGCAGAGAGGAGAGGAAATGGGAGAGTGGAGTGGAGAGGTGCAGAGAGGAGAGGTGCAGAGAGGAGAGTGGAGAGTGGAGAGGAGAGGTGCAGAGAGGAGAGGAGATGGGAGAGTGGAGTGGAGAGGAGAGGTGCAGAGAGGACAGGAGAGGTGAGAGTGGAGAGGAGAGGTGCAGAGAGGAGAGGAGATGGGAGAGTGGAGAGGAGAGGTGCAGAGAGGAGAGGAGATGGGAGAGTGGAGAGGAGAGGTGCAGAGAGGAGAGGAGATGGGAGAGTGGAGAGGAGAGGTGCAGAGAGGAGAGGAGATGGGAGAGTGGAGAGGAGAGGTGCAGAGAGGAGAGGAGAGTGAAGAGGAGATGTGAGAGTGGAGAGGAGAGGTGCAGAGAGGAGAGGAGATGTGAGAGTGGAGAGGAGATGGGAGAGTGGAGAGGAGATGGGAGAGTGGAGAGGAGAGGTGCAGAGAGGAGAGGAGATGGGAGAGTGGAGAGGAGATAGGAGAGAGGAGAGGAGATGTGAGAGTGAAGAGGAGAGGTGTAGAGAGGAGAGGAGATGGGATAGTGGAGAGGAGAGGTGCAGAGAGGAGAGGAGAGTTGAGATTGGAGAGGAGAGGTGCAGAGAGGAGAGGAGATAGGAGAGTGGAGAGGAGAGTGCAGAGAGGAGAGGAGATAGGAGAGTGGAGAGGAGCGGTGCAGAGAGGAGAGGAGATGGGATAGTGGAGAGGAGAGGTGCAGAGAGGAGAGGAGAGTTGAGATTGGAGAGGAGAGGTGCAGAGAGGAGAGGAGATAGGAGAGTGGAGAGGAGAGGTGCAGAGAGGAGAGGAGATGGGAGAGTGGAGAGGAGAGGTGCAGAGAGGAGAGGAGATGGGAGAGTGGAGAGGAGAGGTGCAGAGAGGAGAGGAGATGGGAGAGTGGAGATGAGAGGTGCAGAGAGGAGAGGAGATAGGAGAGTGGAGAGGAGAGGTGCAGAGAGGAGAGGAGAGTTGAGAGTGGGGAGGAGAGGTGCAGAGAGGAGAGGAGATGGGAGAGTGGAGAGGAGAGGTGCAGAGAGGAGAGGAGATGGGAGAGTGGAGATGAGAGGTGCAGAGAGGAGATAGGAGAGTGGAGAGGAGAGTTGAGAGTGGAGAGGAGAGGTGCAGAGAGGAGAGGAAATGGGAGAGTGGAGAGGAGAGGTGCAGAGAGGAGAGGAGATAGGAGAGTGGAGAGGAGAGGTGCAGAGAGGAGAGGAGAGTTGAGAGTGGAGAGGAGAGGTGCAGAGAGGAGAGGAGATGGGAGAGTGGAGAGGAGAGGTGCAGAGAGGAGAGGCGATGGGAGAGTGGAGATGAGAGGTGCAGAGAGGAGAGGAGATAGGAGAGTGGAGAGGAGAGTTGAGAGTGGAGAGGAGAGGTGCACAGAGGAGAGGAGATGGGAGAGTGGAGAGGAGAGGAGATAGGAGAGTGGAGAGGAGAGGTGCAGAGAGGAGAGGAGAGTTGAGAGTGGAGAGGAGAGGTGCAGAGAGGAGAGGAGATGGGAGAGTGGAGAGGAGAGGTGCAGAGACGAGAGGAGAGTTGAGAGGAGAGGTGCAGAGAGGAGAGGAGATGGGAGAGTGGAGAGGAAATGTGCAGAGAGGAGAGGAGATGGGAGAGTGGAGAGGAGATGTGCAGAGAGGAGAGGAGAGGTGCAGAGAGGAGAGGAGATGGGAGAGTGGAGAGGAAAGGTGCAGAGAGGAGAGGAAATGGGAGAGTGGAGAGGATATGGGAGAGTGGAAAGGAGAGGTGCAGAGAGGAGAGTGGAGAGGGGATGTGAGAGTGGAGAGGAGAGGTGCAGAGAGGAGAGGAGATGGGAGAGTGGAGTGGAGAGGTGCAGAGAGGAGAGGAGATGGGAGAGTGGAGAGGAGAGTTGCAGAGAGGAGAGGAGATGGGAGAGTGGAGAGGAGAGGTGCAGAGAAGAGAGTGGAGAGGAGATGTGAGAGTGGAGAGGAGAGGTGGAGCGAGGAGAGGAGATGGAGGAGGAGATGGGAGAGTGGAGAGGAGATGGGAGAGTGGAGAGGAGAGGTGCAGAGAGGAGAGGAGAGGAGATGGGAGAGTGCAGAGGAGATGGGAGAGAGGAGAGGAGATAGGAGAGTGGAGAGGAGAGGTGCAGAGATGAGAGGAGATGGGAGAGTGGAGAGGAGAGGTGCAGAGAGGAGAGGAGATGGGATAGTGGAGAGGAGAGGTGCAGAGAAGAGAGGAGTTGGGAGAGTGGAGAGGAGAGTTGAGAGTGCAGAGGAGATGTGAGAGGAGAGGAGATGGGAGAGTGGAGAGGAGAGGTGCAGAGAGGAGAGGAGATAGGAGAGTGGAGAGGAGAGGTGCAGAGAGGAGAGGAGAGTTGAGAGTGGAGTGGAGAGGTGCAGAGAGGAGAGGAGATGGGAGAGTGGAGAGGAGAGGTGCAGAGAGGAGAGGAGATAGGGAGAGTGGAGAGGAGAGGTGCAGAGACGAGAGGAGAGTTGAGAGGAGAGGTGCAGAGAGGAGAGGAGATGGGAGAGTGGCGAGGAAATGTGCAGAGAGGAGAGAGATGGGAGAGTGGAGAGGAGATGTGCAGAGAGGAGAGAGGAGAGGTGCAGAGAGGAGAGGATGATGGGAGAGTGGAGAGGAGAGGTGCAGAGAGGAGAGGAATGGGAGAGTGGAGAGGAGATGGGAGAGTGGAAAGGAGAGGTGCAGAGAGGAGAGGTGCAGATAGTAGAGCAGATAGGGAGAGTGGAGAGGAGAGGTGCAGAGAGGAGAGGAGATAGGAGAGTGGAGAGGAGAGGTGCAGAGAGGAGAGAGAGTTGAGAGTGGGGAGGAGAGGTGCAGAGAGGAGAGGAGATGGGAGAGTGGAGAGGAGAGGTGCAGAGAGGAGAGGAGATGGGAGAGTGGAGATGAGAGGTGCAGAGAGGAGAGGAAATAGGAGAGTGGAGAGGAGAGTTGAGAGTGGAGAGGAGAGGCAGAGAGAGAGGAAATGGGAGAGTGGAGAGGAGAGGTGCAGAGAGGAGAGGAGATAGGAGAGTGGAGAGGAGAGGTGCAGAGAGGAGAGGAGATGGGAGAGTGGAGAGGAGAGGTGCAGAGAGGAGAGGCGATGGGAGAGTGGAGATGAGAGGTGCAGAGAGGAGAGGAGATAGGAGAGTGGAGAGGAGAGTTGAGAGTGGAGAGGAGAGGGGTGAACAGAGGAGAGGAGATGGGAGAGTGGAGAGGAGAGGTGCAGAGAGGAGAGGAGATGGGAGAGTGGAGATGAGAGGTGCAGAGAGGAGAGGAGAGTTGAGAGTGGAGAGGAGAGGTGCAGAGAGGAGAGGAGATGGGAGAGTGGAGAGGAGAGGTGCAGAGAGGAGAGGAGATAGGAGAGTGGAGAGGAGAGGTGCAGAGACGAGAGGAGATAGGAGAGTGGAGAGGAGAGGTGCAGAGAGGAGAGGAAATGGGAGAGTGGAGAGGAGAGGTGCAGAGAGGAGAGGAGATAGGAGAGTGGAGAGGAGAGGTGCAGAGAGGAGAGGAGAGTTGAGAGTGGAGAGGAGAGGTGCAGCGAGGAGAGGAGATGGGAGAGTGGAGAGGAGAGGTGCAGAGAGGAGAGGCGATGGGAGAGTGGAGATGAGAGGTGCAGAGAGGAGAGGAGATAGGAGAGTGGAGAGGAGAGTTGAGAGTGGAGAGGAGAGGTGAACAGAGGAGAGGAGATGGGAGAGTGGAGAGGAGAGGTGCAGAGAGGAGAGGAGATAGGAGAGTGGAGAGGAGAGGTGCAGAGAGGAGAGGAGAGTTGAGAGTGGAGTGGAGAGGTGCAGAGAGGAGAGGAGATGGGAGAGTGGAGAGGAGAGGTGCAGAGAGGAGAGGAGATAGGAGAGTGGAGAGGAGAGGTGCAGAGACGAGAGGAGAGTTGAGAGGAGAGGTGCAGAGAGGAGAGGAGATGGGAGAGTGGCGAGGAAATGTGCAGAGAGGAGAGGAGATGGGAGAGTGGAGAGGAGATGTGCAGAGAGGAGAGGAGAGGTGCAGAGAGGAGAGGATGTGGGAGAGTGGAGAGGAGAGGTGCAGAGAGGAGAGGAAATGGGAGAGTGGAGAGGAGATGGGAGAGTGGAAAGGAGAGGTGCAGAGAGGAGAGTGGAGAGGGGATGTGAGAGTGGAGAGGAGAGGTGCAGAGAGGAGAGGAGATGGGAGAGTGGAGTGGAGAGGTGCAGAGAGGAGAGATGCAGATAGGAGAGGAGATGGGAGAGTGGAGAGTAGAGGTGCAGAGAGGAGAGGAGATGGGAGAGTGGAGAGGAGAGTTGCAGAGAGGAGAGGAGATGGGAGAGTGGAGAGGAGAGGTGCAGAGAAGAGAGTGGAGAGGAGATGTGAGAGTGGAGAGGAGAGGTGGAGCGAGGAGAGGAGATGGGAGAGTGGAGAGGAGAGGTGCAGAGAGGAGAGGAGATAGGAGAGTGGAGAGGAGAGGTGCAGAGAAGAGAGGAGAGTTGAGAGTGGGGAGGAGAGGTGCAGAGAGGAGAGGAGATGGGAGAGTGGAGAGGAGAGGTGCAGAGAGGAGAGGCGATGGGAGAGTGGAGATGAGAGGTGCAGAGAGGAGAGGAGATAGGAGAGTGGAGAGGAGAGTTGAGAGTGGAGAGGAGAGGTGCACAGAGTAGAGGAGATGGGAGAGTGGAGAGGAGAGGTGCAGAGAGGAGAGGAGATAGGAGAGTGGAGAGGAGAGGTGCAGAGAGGAGAGGAGAGTTGAGAGTGGAGAGGAGAGGTGCAGAGAGGAGAGGAGATGGGAGAGTGGAGAGGAGAGGTGCAGAGACGAGAGGAGATGGGAGAGTGGAGAGGAGATGTGCAGAGAGGAGAGGAGAGGTGCAGAGAGGAGAGGAGATGGGAGAGTGGAGAGGAAAGGTGCAGAGAGGAGAGGAAATGGGAGAGTGGAGAGGATATGGGAGAGTTTAAAGGAGAGGTGCAGAGAGGAGAGTGGAGAGGGGATGTGAGAGTGGAGAGGAGAGGTGCAGAGAGGAGAGGAGATGGGAGAGTGGAGTGGAGAGGTGCAGAGAGGAGAGGAGATGGGAGAGTGGAGAGGAGAGTTGCAGAGAGGAGAGGAGATGGGAGAGTGGAGAGGAGAGGTGCAGAGAAGAGAGTGGAGAGGAGATGTGAGAGTGGAGAGGAGAGGTGGAGCGAGGAGAGGAGATGGAGGAGGAGATGGGAGAGTGGAGAGGAGATGGGAGAGTGGAGAGGAGAGGTGCAGAGAGGAGAGGAGAGGAGATGGGAGAGTGCAGAGGAGATGGGAGAGAGGAGAGGAGATAGGAGAGTGGAGAGGAGAGGTGCAGAGATGAGAGGAGATGGGAGAGTGGAGAGGAGAGGTGCAGAGAGGAGAGGAGATGGGATAGTGGAGAGGAGAGGTGCAGAGAGTCGAGGAGAGGTGCAGAGAAGAGAGGAGTTGGGAGAGTGGAGAGGAGAGGTGCAGAGAGGAGAGGAGATGGGAGAGTGGAGAGGAGATGGGAGAGAGGAGAGGAGATGTGAGAGTGGAGAGGAGAGGTGCAGAGAGGAGAGGAGATGGGAGAGTGGAGAGGAGATGGAAGAGTGGAGAGGAGAGGTGCAGAGAGGAGAGGAGATGGGAGAGTGGAGAGGAGATGTGAGAGGAGAGGAGATGTGAGAGTGGAGTGGAGAGGTGCAGAGAGGAGAGGTGCAGATAGTAGAGCAGATAGGAGAGTGGAGAGGAGAGGTGCAGAGAGGAGAGGAGATAGGAGAGTGGAGAGGAGAGGTGCAGAGAGGAGAGGAGAGTTGAGAGTGGGGAGGAGAGGTGCAGAGAGGAGAGGAGATGGGAGAGTGGAGAGGAGAGGTGCAGAGAGGAGAGGAGATGGGAGAGTGGAGATGAGAGGTGCAGAGAGGAGAGGAGATAGGAGAGTGGAGAGGAGAGTTGAGAGTGGAGAGGAGAGGTGCAGAGAGGAGAGGAAATGGGAGAGTGGAGAGGAGAGGTGCAGAGAGGAGAGGAGATAGGAGAGTGGAGAGGAGAGGTGCAGAGAGGAGAGGAGAGTTGAGAGTGGAGAGGAGAGGTGCAGAGAGGAGAGGAGATGGGAGAGTGGAGAGGAGAGGTGCAGAGAGGAGAGGCGATGGGAGAGTGGAGATGAGAGGTGCAGAGAGGAGAGGAGATAGGAGAGTGGAGAGGAGGAGAGTTGAGAGTGGAGAGGAGAGGTGAACAGAGGAGAGGAGATGGGAGAGTGGAGAGGAGAGGTGCAGAGAGGAGAGGAGATAGGAGAGTGGAGAGGAGAGGTGCAGAGAGGAGAGGAGAGTTGAGAGTGGAGAGGAGAGGTGCAGAGAGGAGAGGAGATGGGAGAGTGGAGGAGAGGCAGAGAGGAGAGGAGATAGGAGAGTGGAGAGGAGAGGTGCAGAGGAGAGGAGATAGAGAGTGGAGTGGAGGAGAGGTGCAGAGAGGAGAGGAAATGGGAGAGTGGAGAGGAGAGGTGCAGAGAGGAGAGAGAGATAGGAGAGTGGAGAGGAGAGGTGCAGAGAGGAGAGGAGAGTTGAGAGTGGAGAGGAGAGGTGCAGCGAGGAGAGGAGATGGGAGAGTGGAGAGGAGAGGTGCAGAGAGGAGAGGCGATGGGAGAGTGGAGATGAGAGGTGCAGAGAGGAGAGGAGATAGGAGAGTGGAGAGGAGAGTTGAGAGTGGAGAGGAGAGGTGAACAGAGGAGAGGAGATGGGAGAGTGGAGAGGAGAGGTGCAGAGAGGAGAGGAGATAGGAGAGTGGAGAGGAGAGGTGCAGAGAGGAGAGGAGAGTTGAGAGTGGAGTGGAGAGGTGCAGAGAGGAGAGGAGATGGGAGAGTGGAGAGGAGAGGTGCAGAGAGGAGAGGAGATAGGAGAGTGGAGAGGAGAGGTGCAGAGACGAGAGGAGAGTTGAGAGGAGAGGTGCAGAGAGGAGAGGAGATGGGAGAGTGGCGAGGAAATGTGCAGAGAGGAGAGGAGATGGGAGAGTGGAGAGGAGATGTGCAGAGAGGAGAGGAGAGGTGCAGAGAGGAGAGGATGTGGGAGAGTGGAGAGGAGAGGTGCAGAGAGGAGAGGAAAATGGGAGAGAGAGGAGATGGGAGAGTGGAAAGGAGAGGTGCAGAGAGGAGAGAGATAGTAGAGCAGATAGGAGAGTGGAGAGAGAGAGTGCAGAGAGGAGAGGGAGATAGGAGAGTGGAGAGGAGAGGTGCAGAGAGGAGAGGAGAGTTGAGAGTGGGAGGAGAGGTGCAGAGAGGAGAGGAGATGGGAGAGTGGAGAGGAGAGGTGCAGAGAGGAGAGGAGATGGGAGAGTGGAGATGAGAGGTGCAGAGAGGAGAGGGAGAGTGGAGAGGAGAGTTGAGAGTGGAGAGGAGAGGTGCAGAGGGAGAGGAAATGGGAGAGAGGAGAGGAGAGGTGCAGAGAGGAGAGGAGATAGGAGAGTGGAGAGGAGAGGTGCAGAGAGGAGAGGAGAGTTGAGAGTGGAGAGGAGAGGTGCAGAGAGGAGAGGAGATGGGAGAGTGGAGAGGAGAGGTGCAGAGAGGAGAGGCGATGGGAGAGTGGAGATGAGAGGTGCAGAGAGGAGAGGAGATAGGAGAGTGGAGAGGAGAGTTGAGAGTGGAGAGGAGAGGTGAACAGAGAGGAGAGGAGATGGGAGAGGGAGAGGAGAGGTGCAGAGAGGAGAGGAGATAGGAGAGTGGAGAGGAGAGGTGCAGAGAGGAGAGGAGATGGGAGAGTGGAGAGGAGAGGTGCAGAGAGGAGAGGAGATGGGAGAGTGGAGAGGAGAGGTGCAGAGAGGAGAGGAGAGTGGAGAGGAGAGGTGGAGAGGAGAGAGATGGAGAGAGAGGAGAGGGAGAGGGAGAGGAATGGGAGAGTGGAGGGAGAGGTGCAGAGAGGAGAGGGAGATGGGAGAGTGGAGAGGAGAGGTGCAGAGAGGAGAGGAGAGTTGAGAGTGGAGAGGAGAGGTGCAGAGAGGAGAGGAGATGGGAGAGTGGAGAGGAGAGGTGCAGAGAGGAGAGGCGATGGGAGAGTGGAGATGAGATGGTGAGAGGAGAGGAGAGGAGAGAGTGGAGAGGAGAGTTGAGAGTGGAGGAGAGGTGAACAGAGGAGAGGAGATGGGAGAGTGGAGAGAGAGGTGCAGAGAGAGAGGAGATAGGGAGAGTGGAGAGGAGAGGTGCAGAGAGGGAGGAGAGGAGATAGGAGAGTGGAGAGGAGAGGTGCAGAGAGGAGAGGAGAGTTGAGAGTGGAGAGAGAGGTGCAGAGAGGAGAGGAGATGGGAGAGTGGAGAGGAGAGGTGCAGAGAGGAGAGGAGATAGGAGAGTGGAGAGGAGAGGTGCAGAGACGAGAGGAGAGTTGAGAGGAGAGGTGCAGAGAGGAGAGGAGATGGGAGAGTGGCGAGGAAATGTGCAGAGAGGAGAGGAGATGGGAGAGTGGAGAGGAGATGCAGAGAGGAGAGGAGAGGTGCAGAGAGGAGAGGATGTGGGAGAGTGGAGAGGAGAGGTGCAGAGAGGAGAGGAAATGGGAGAGTGGAGAGGAGATGGGAGAGTGGAAAGGAGAGGTGCAGAGAGGAGAGGTGCAGATAGTAGAGCAGATAGGAGAGTGGAGAGGAGAGGTGCAGAGAGGAGAGGAGATAGGAGAGTGGAGAGGAGAGGTGCAGAGAGGAGAGGAGAGTTGAGAGTGGGGAGGAGAGGTGCAGAGAGGAGAGGAGATGGGAGAGTGGAGAGGAGAGGTGCAGAGAGGAGAGGAGATGGGAGAGTGGAGATGAGAGGTGCAGAGAGGAGAGGAGATAGGAGAGTGGAGAGGAGAGTTGAGAGTGGAGAGGAGAGGTGCAGAGAGGAGAGGAAATGTGAGAGAGGGAGAGGAGAGGTGCAGAGAGGAGAGGAGATAGGAGATTGGAGAGGAGAGGTGCAGAGGAGGAGAGGAGAGTTGAGAGTGGAGAGGAGAGGTGCAGAGAGAGAGGAGATGGGAGAGTGGAGAGGAGAGGTGCAGAGAGGAGAGGCGATGGGAGAGTGGAGATGAGAGGTGCAGAGAGGAGAGGAGATAGGAGAGTGGAGAGGAGAGTTGAGAGTGGAGAGGAGAGGTGAACAGAGGAGAGGAGATGGGAGAGTGGAGAGGAGAGGTGCAGAGAGGAGAGGAGATAGGAGAGTGGAGAGGAGAGGTGCAGAGAGGAGAGGAGAGTTGAGAGTGGAGAGGAGAGGTGCAGAGAGGAGAGGAGATGGGAGAGTGGAGAGGAGAGGTGCAGAGAGGAGAGGAGATAGGAGAGTGGAGAGGAGAGGTGCAGAGAGAGAGGAGATAGGGAGAGTGGAGAGGAGAGGTGCAGAGAGGAGAGGAAATGGGAGAGTGGAGAGGAGAGGTGCAGAGAGGAGAGGAGATAGGAGAGTGGAGAGGAGAGGTGCAGAGAGGAGAGGAGAGTTGAGAGTGGAGAGGAGAGGTGCAGAGGAGAGGAGATGGGAGAGTGGAGAGGAGAGGTGCAGAGAGGAGAGGCGATGGGAGAGTGGAGATGAGAGGTGCAGAGAGGAGAGGAGATAGGGAGAGTGGAGAGGGAGAGTTGGAGAGTGGAGAGGAGAGGTGAACAGAGGAGAGGAGATGGGAGAGTGGAGAGGAGAGGTGCAGAGAGGAGAGGAGATAGGAGAGTGGAGAGGAGAGGTGCAGAGAGGAGAGGAGAGTTGAGAGTGGAGTGGAGAGGTGCAGAGAGGAGAGGAGATGGGAGAGTGGAGAGGAGAGGTGCAGAGAGGAGAGGAGATGGGAGAGTGGAGAGGAGAGGTGCAGAGACGAGAGGAGAGTTGAGAGGAGAGGTGCAGAGAGGAGAGGAGATGGGAGAGTGGAGAGGAAATGTGCAGAGAGGAGAGGAGATGGGAGAGTGGAGAGGAGATGTGCAGAGAGGAGAGGAGAGGTGCAGAGAGGAGAGGATGTGGGAGAGGAGAGGAGAGGTGCAGAGAGGAGAGGAAATGGGAGAGTGGAGAGGAGATGGGAGAGTGGAAAGGAGAGGTGCAGAGAGGAGAGTGGAGAGGGGATGTGAGAGTGGAGAGGAGAGGTGCAGAGAGGAGAGGAGATGGGAGAGTGGGAGAGGAGAGGTGCAGAGAGAGATGAGAGGAGGAGGGAGATGGGAGAGTGGAGTAGAGGTGCAGAGAGGAGAGGAGATGGGAGAGTGGAGAGGAGAGTTGCAGAGAGGAGAGGAGATGGGAGAGTGGAGAGGAGAGGTGCAGAGAAGAGAGTGGAGAGGAGATGTGAGAGTGGAGAGGAGAGGTGGAGCGAGGAGAGGGAGATGGGAGAGTGGAGAGGAGATGGAAGAGTGGAGAGGGAGAGGTGCAGAGAGGAGAGGAGATGGGAGAGTGGAGAGGAGAGGTGCAGAGAGGAGAGGAGATGGGAGAGTGGAGAGGAGATGGGAGAGAGAGGAAAGGAGATGTGAGAGTGGAGAGGAGAGATGCAGAGAGGAGAGGAGATGGGAGAGTGGAGAGGAGATGGGAGAGAGGAGAGGATGTGCAGAGAGGAGAGGAGATGGGAGTGGAGAGGAGAGGTGCAGAGAGTCGAGAGAGGTGCAGAGAAGAGAGGAGTTGGGAGAGGGAGAGGAGATGGGAGAGTGGAGAGGAGAGGTGCAGAGAGGAGAGGAGATGGGAGAGTGGAGAGGAGAGGTGCAGAGAGGAGAGGAGATGTGAGAGTGGAGAGGAGAGGTGCAGAGAGGAGAGGAGATGGGAGAGTGGAGAGGAGATGGAAGAGTGGAGAGGAGAGGTGCAGAGAGGAGAGGGAGATGGGAGAGTGCAGAGGAGATGTGAGAGGAGAGGAGATGTGAGAGTGAGGGAGAGGTGCAGAGAGGAGAGGTGCAGATAGTAGAGCAGATAGGAGAGTGGAGAGGAGAGGTGCAGAGAGGAGAGGAGATAGGAGAGTGGAGAGGAGAGGTGCAGAGAGGAGAGGAGAGTTGAGAGTGGGGAGAGGAGGTGCAGAGAGGAGAGGAGATGGGAGAGTGGAGAGGAGAGGTGCAGAGAGAGAGGAGATGGGAGAGTGGAGATGAGAGGTGCAGAGAGGAGAGGAGATAGGAGAGTGGAGAGGAGAGTTGAGAGTGGAGAGGAGAGGTGCAGAGAGGAGAGGAAATGGGAGAGTGGAGAGGAGAGGTGCAGAGAGGGAGAGGAGATAGGAGAGTGGAGAGAGAGGTGCAGAGAGGAGAGGAGAGTTGAGAGTGGAGAGGAGAGGTGCAGAGAGGAGAGGAGATGAGAGAGTGGAGAGGAGAGGTGCAGAGAGGAGAGGCGATGGGAGAGTGGAGATGAGAGGTGCAGAGAGGAGAGGAGATAGGAGAGTGGAGAGGAGAGTTGAGAGAGAGGAGAGGTGAACAGAGGAGAGGAGATGGGAGAGTGGAGAGGAGAGGTGCAGAGAGGAGAGGAGATAGGAGAGTGGAGAGGAGAGGGTGCAGAGGGAGAGGAGAGTTGAGAGTGGAGAGGAGAGGTGCAGAGAGGAGAGGAGATGGGAGAGTGGAGAGGAGAGGTGCAGAGAGGAGAGGAGATGGGAGAGTGGAGAGGAGAGGTGCAGAGAAGAGAGTGGAGATAGGAGAGTGGAGAGGAGAGTGGAGGAGAGAGTGAGAGAGTGGAGAGGAGATGGAAGAGTGGAGAGGAGAGGTGCAGAGAGAGAGGAGATGGGAGAGTGGAGAGGAGAGGTGCAGAGAGGAGAGGAGATGGGAGAGTGGAGAGGAGATGGGCAGAGAGGAGAGGAGATGGAGAGTGGAGAGGAGAGGTGCAGAGAGGAGAGGAGATAGGGAGAGTGGAGAGGAGAGGGGAGAGAGGAGAGGAGATGGAGAGTGGAGTGGAGAGGTGCAGAGTGGAGAGGGTGCAGAGGAGAGGAGATAGGAGAGTGGAGAGAGAGAGGTTCAGAGAGGAGAGGAGATGGGAGAGTGGAGAGGAGATGGGAGAGAGGAGAGGAGATGTGAGAGTGGAGAGGAGAGGTGCAGAGATGAGAGGAGAGGAGATGGGAGAGTGGAGAGATGGGAGAGAGGAGAGGAGATAGGAGAGTGGAGAGGAGAGGTGCAGAGATGAGAGGAGATGGGAGAGTGGAGAGGAGAGGTGCAGAGAGGAGAGGAGATGGGATAGTTAGTGGAGAGGAGAGGTGCAGAGAGTCGAGGAGAGGTGCAGAGAGGAGAGGAGATGGGAGAGTGGAGAGGAGATGGGAGAGTGGAGAGGAGAGGTGCAGAGAGGAGAGGAGATGGGAGAGTGGAGAGGAGATGGGAGGGAGGAGAGGAGATGTGAGAGTGGAGAGGAGAGGTGCAGAGAGGAGAGGAGATGGGAGAGTGGAGAGGAGATGGAAGAGTGGAGAGGAGAGGTGCAGAGAGGAGAGGAGATGGGAGAGTGGAGTGGAGAGGTGCAGAGAGGAGAGATGCAGATAGGAGAGGAGATGGGAGAGTGGAGAGTAGAGGTGCAGAGAGGAGAGGAGATGGGAGAGTGGAGAGGAGAGGTGCAGAGAAGAGAGTGGAGAGGAGATGTGAGAGTGGAGAGGAGAGGTGGAGCGAGGAGAGGAGATGGGAGAGTGGAGAGGAGAGGTGCAGAGAAGAGAGTGGAGAGGAGATGTGAGAGTGGAGAGGAGAGGTGGAGCGAGGAGAGGAGATGGGAGAGTGGAGAGGAGATGGAAGAGTGGAGAGGAGAGGTGCAGAGAGGAGAGGAGATGGGAGAGTGGAGAGGAGAGGTGCAGAGAGGAGAGAGAGATGGGAGAGAGGAAAGAGATGTGAGAGTGGAGAGAGAGATGAGAGAGGAGAGGCGATGGGAGAGTGGAGATGAGAGGTGCAGAGAGGAGAGGAGATAGGAGAGTGGAGAGGAGAGTTGAGAGTGGAGAGGAGAGGTGAACAGAGGAGAGGAGATGGGAGAGTGGAGAGGAGAGGTGCAGAGAGGAGAGGAGATAGGAGAGTGGAGAGGAGAGGTGCAGAGAGGAGAGGAGAGTTGAGAGTGGAGAGGAGAGGTGCAGAGAGGAGAGGAGATGGGAGAGTGGAGAGGAGAGGTGCAGAGAGGAGAGGAGATAGGAGAGTGGAGAGGAGAGGTGCAGAGACGAGAGGAGATTGAGAGTGGAGAGGAGAGTGCAGAGAGAGAGGAAATGGGAGAGTGGAGAGGAGAGGTGCAGAGAGGAGAGGAGATAGGAGAGTGGAGAGGAGAGGTGCAGAGAGGAGAGGAGAGTTGAGAGTGGAGAGGAGAGGTGCAGAGAGGAGAGGAGATGGGAGAGTGGAGAGGAGAGGTGCAGAGAGGAGAGCGATGGGAGAGTGGAGATGAGAGGTGCAGAGAGGAGAGGAGATAGGAGAGTGGAGAGGAGAGGTGCAGAGAGGAGAGGAGATAGGAGAGTGGAGAGGAGAGGTGAAGAGAGGAGAGGAGATGGGAGAGTGGAGAGGAGAGGTGCAGAGAGGAGAGGAGATAGGAGAGTGGAGAGGAGAGGTGCAGAGAGGAGAGGAGAGTTGGAGAGTGGAGTGGAGAGGTGCAGAGGAGAGGAGATGGGAGAGTGGAGAGGAGAGGTGCAGAGAGGAGAGGAGATGGGAGAGTGGAGAGGAGATGTGCAGAGAGTGAGAGGAGAGTTGAGAGGAGAGGTGCAGAGAGGAGAGGAGATGGGAGAGTGGAGAGGAATGTGCAGAGGAGAGGAGAGGAGATGGGAGAGTGGAGAGAGATGTGCAGAGAGGAGAGGGAGAGGTGCAGAGAGGAGAGGATGTGGGAGAGTGGAGAGGAGAGGTGCAGAGAGGAGAGGAAATGGGAGAGTGGAGAGGAGATGGGAGAGTGGAAAGGAGAGGTGCAGAGAGGAGAGTGGAGAGGGGATGTGAGAGTGGAGAGGAGAGGTGCAGAGAGAGAGGGATGGGAGAGTGGAGTGGAGAGGTGCAGAGAGGAGAGGAGATGGGAGAGATGGAGAGGAGAGGTGCAGAGAGGAGAGGAGATGGGAGAGTGGAGAGGAGAGTTGCAGAGAGGAGAGGAGATGGGAGAGTGGAGAGGAGAGGTGCAGAGAGGAGAGGGAGATGGAGAGGTGGAGGAGAGGAGATGGGAGAGTGGAGAGGAGATGGAAGAGTGGAGAGGAGAGGTGCAGAGAGGAGAGGAGATGGGAGAGTGGAGAGGAGAGGTGCAGAGGAGAGGAGAGGAGAGATGGGAGAGTGTAGAGGAGATGGGAGAGAGGAAAGGAGATGTGAGAGTGGAGAGGAGAGATGCAGAGAGGAGAGGAGATGGGAGAGTGGAGAGGAGATGGGAGAGAGGAGAGGAGATGTGCAGAGAGGAGAGGAGATGGGATAGTGGAGAGGAGAGGTGCAGAGAGTCGAGGAGAGGTGCAGAGAAGAGAGGAGTTGGGAGAGTGGAGAGGAGATGGGAGAGTGGAGAGGAGAGGTGCAGAGAGGAGAGGAGATGGGAGAGTGGAGAGGAGAGGTGCAGAGAGGAGAGGAGATGTGAGAGTGGAGAGGAGAGGTGCAGAGAGGAGAGGAGATGGGAGAGTGGAGAGGAGATGGAAGAGTGGAGAGGAGAGGTGCAGAGAGGAGAGGAGATGGGAGAGTGGAGAGGAGATGTGAGAGGAGAGGAGATGTGAGAGTGGAGTGGAGAGGTGCAGAGAGGAGAGGTGCAGATAGTAGAGCAGATAGGAGAGTGGAGAGGAGAGGTGCAGAGAGGAGAGGAGATAGGAGAGTGGAGAGGAGAGGTGCAGAGAGGAGAGGAGAGTTGAGAGTGGGGAGGAGAGGTGCAGAGAGGAGAGGAGATGGGAGAGTGGAGAGGAGAGGTGCAGAGAGGAGAGGAGATGGGAGAGTGGAGATGAGAGGTGCAGAGAGGAGAGGAGATAGGAGAGTGGAGAGGAGAGTTGAGAGTGGAGAGGAGAGGTGCAGAGAGGAGAGGAAATGGGAGAGTGGAGAGGAGAGGTGCAGAGAGGAGAGGAGATAGGAGAGTGGAGAGGAGAGGTGCAGAGAGGAGAGGAGAGTTGAGAGTGGAGAGGAGAGGTGCAGAGAGGAGAGGAGATGGGAGAGTGGAGAGGAGAGGTGCAGAGAGGAGAGGCGATGGGAGAGTGGAGATGAGAGGTGCAGAGAGGAGAGGAGATAGGAGAGTGGAGAGGAGAGTTGAGAGTGGAGAGGAGAGGTGAACAGAGGAGAGGAGATGGGAGAGTGGAGAGGAGAGGTGCAGAGAGGAGAGGAGATAGGAGAGTGGAGAGGAGAGGTGCAGAGGGGAGAGGAGAGTTGAGAGTGGAGAGGAGAGGTGCAGAGAGGAGAGGAGATGGGAGAGTGGAGAGGAGAGTTGCAGAGAGGAGAGGAGATGGGAGAGTGGAGAGGAGAGGTGCAGAGAAGAGAGTGGAGAGGAGATGTGAGAGTGGAGAGGAGAGGTGGAGCGAGGAGAGGAGATGAGAGAGTGGAGAGGAGATGGAAGAGTGGAGAGGAGAGGTGCAGAGAGGAGAGGAGATGGGAGAGTGGAGAGGAGAGGTGCAGAGAGGAGAGGAGAGGAGATGGGAGAGTGGAGAGGAGATGGGAGAGAGGAAAGGAGATGTGAGAGTGGAGAGGAGAGATGCAGAGAGGAGAGGAGATGGGAGAGTGGAGAGGAGATGGGAGAGAGGAGAGGAGATGTGAGAGTGGAGTGGAGAGGTGCAGAGTGGAGAGGTGCAGATAGGAGAGGAGATAGGAGAGTGGAGAGGAGAGGTGCAGAGAGGAGAGGAGATGGGAGAGTGGAGAGGAGATGGGAGAGAGGAGAGGAGATGTGAGAGTGGAGAGGAGAGGTGCAGAGAGGAGAGGAGATGGGAGAGGAGAGATGGAGAGGAGAGAAGAGGTGCAGAGAGGAGAGGAGATGGGAGAGTGGAGAGGAGATGGGAAAGAGGAGAGGAGATGGGAGAGTGGAGAGGAGAGGTGCAGAGATGAGAGGAGATGGGAGAGTGGAGAGGAGAGGTGCAGAGAGGAGAGGAGATGGGAGAGTGGAGATGAGAGGTGCAGAGAGGAGAGAGGAGATGGAGAGTGGAGAGGAGAGAGGTGCAGAGAGGAGAGGAAATGGGAGAGTGGAGAGAGAGGTGCAGAGAGGAGAGGAGATGGGAGAGTGGAGAGGAGAGGTGAGAGAGGAGAGGAGAGTTGAGAGTGGAGAGGAGAGAGGTGCAGAGAGGAGAGGAGATGGGAGAGTGGAGAGGAGAGGTGCAGAGAGGAGAGGAGATGGGAGAGTGGAGATGAGAGGTGCAGAGAGGAGAGGAGATAGGGAGAGTGGAGAGGAGAGGGTGCAGAGAGGAGAGGAGATGGGAGAGTGGAGAGGAGAGTTGCAGAGAGGAGAGGAGATGGGAGAGTGGAGAGGAGAGGTGCAGAGAGAGAGTGGAGAGGAGATGGAGAGTGGAGAGGAGAGGTGGAGAGAGGAGAGGAGATGAGAGAGTGGAGAGGAGCTGGAAGAGTGGAGAGGAGAGGTGCAGAGAGGAGAGGAGATGGGAGAGTGGAGAGGAGAGGTGCAGAGAGGAGAGAGGAGATGGGAGAGTGGAGAGGAGATGGGAGAGGAGAGGAGATGGGAGAGTGGAGAGGAGAGATGCAGAGAGGAGAGGAGATGGGAGAGTGGAGAGGAGATGGGAGAGAGAGAGGAGATGTGAGAGTGGAGAGGAGAGGTGCAGAGAGGAGATAGGAGATGGGAGATAGGAGAGTGGAGAGATGCAGAGAGGAGAGGAGATGGGAGAGTGGAGAGGAGATGGGAGAGAGAGAGGAGATGGGAGAGTGGAGAGGAGAGGTGCAGAGAGGAGAGGAGATGGGAGAGGAGAGAGATGGGAGAGAGGAGAGAAGAGGTGCAGAGAGGAGAGGAGAGGAGATGGGAGAGTGGAGAGGAGATGGGAAAGAGGAGAGGAGATAGGAGAGTGGCGAGGAGAGGTGCAGAGATGAGAGGAGATGGGAGAGTGGAGAGGAGAGGTGCAGAGAGGAGAGGAGATGGGATAGTGGAGAGGAGAGGTACAGAGAGTAGAGGAGAGGGGCAGAGAGGAGAGGAGATGGGAGAGTGGAGAGGAGATGGGAGAGTGGAGAGGAGAGGTGCAGAGAGGAGAGGAGATGGGAGAGTGGAGAGGAGATGGGAGAGGAGAGGAGATGTGAGAGTGGAGAGGAGATGGAAGAGTGGAGAGGAGAGGTGCAGAGAGGAGAGGAGATGGGAGAGTGGAGAGGAGATGGGAGAGAGGAGAGGAACTGGGAGAGTGGAGAGGTGATGGAAGAGTGGAGAGGAGAGGTGCAGAGAGGAGAGGAGATGGGAGAGTGGAGAGGAGATGGGAGAGAGAGAGGAGATGGGAGAGTGGAGTGGAGAGGTGCAGAGAGAGGTGCAGATAGGAGGAGATAGGAGAGTGGAGAGGAGAGGTGCAGAGAGGAGAGGAGATGGGAGAGTGAGAAGGAGAGGTGCAGAGAGGAGAGGAGATGGGATAGTGGAGAGGAGAGGTGCAGAGAGGAGAGGCGATGGGAGAGTGGAGTGGAGAGGTGCAGAGAGGAGAGGAGATGGGATAGTGGAGAGGAGAGGTGCAGAGAGGAGAGGAGATGGGAGAGTGGAGTGGAGAGGTGCAGAGAGGAGAGGAGATGGGAGAGTGGAGAGGAGAGGTGCAGAGAGGAGAGGAGATGGGAGAGTGGAGAGGAGATGGAAGAGTGGAGAGGAGAGGTGCAGAGAGGAGAGGAGATGGGAGAGTGGAGAGGAGAGGTGCAGAGAGGAGAGGAGAGGAGATGGGAGAGTGGGGAAGAGAAGGGAGAGAGGAAAGGAGATGTGAGAGTGGAGAGGAGAGGTGCAGAGAGGAGAGGAGAGTGGAGAGGAGATGTGAGAGTGGAGAGGAGAGGTGCAGAGAGGAGAGGAGATGGGAGAGAAGAGAGGAGATGGGATAGAGGAGAGTAGATGTGAGAGTGGAGAGGAGAGGTGCAGAGAGGAGAGGAGATGGGAGAGTGGAGAGGAGAGGTGCAGAGAAGAGAGGAGATGGGATAGTGGAGAGGAGAGGTGCAGAGAGGAGAGGAGATGGGAGAGTGGAGAGGAGATGGGAGAGTTGGAGAGGAGAGTTGCAGAGAGGAGAGGAGATGGGATAGTGGAGAGGAGAGGTGCAGATAGGAGAGGAGATGGGAGAATGGAGAGGAGAGGTGCAGAGAGGAGAGGAGATGGGAGAGTGGAGAGGAAAGGTGCAGAGAGGAGAGGAGATGGGATAGTGGAGAGGAGAGGTGCAGAGAGAGAGGAGATGGGAGAGTGGAGAGGAGAGGTGCAGAGAGGAGAGGAGATGGGAGAGTGGAGAGGAGAGGTGCAGAGAGGGAGAGGTGCAGAGGAGGAGATGGGAGAGTGGAGAGGTGCAGAGAGAGAGGAGATGAGATGGGAGAGAGAGATGGGAGAGAGGAGAGAGAGGTGCAGAGAGAGAGGAGGGAGATGGGAGAGTGGAGAGGAGATGGGAGAGAGGAGAGGAGATGGGACAGTGGAGAGGAGAGAGCAGAGATGAGAGGAGATGGGAGAGTGGAGAGGAGAGGTGCAGAGAGGAGAGGAGATGGGATAGTGGAGAGGAGAGGTGCAGAGAGGAGAGGAGATGGGAGAGTGGAGAGGAGAGGGCAGAGAGGAGAGGAGATGGGAGAGTGGAGAGGAGAGGTGCAGAGAGGAGAGGAGATGGGAGAGTGGAGAGGAGATGGGAGAGGAGAGGGAGATGTGAGGAGAGGAGATGGAAGAGTGGAGAGGAGAGGTGCAGAGAGGAGAGGAGATGGGAGAGTGGGGAGGAGATGGGAGAGGAGAGGAGATGGAGAGTGGAGTGGAGAGGTGCAGAGAGGAGAGGCAGATAGGAGAGGAGATGGGAGAGTGGAGAGGAGAGGGTGCAGAGAGGAGAGGAGATGGGAGAGTGGAGAGGAGATGGGCAGAGAGGAGAGGAGATGGGAGAGTGGAGAGGAGAGGTGCAGAGAGGAGAGGAGATGGGAGAGTGGAGTGGAGAGGTGCAGAGAGGAGAGGAGATGAGAGAGTGGAGAGGAGAGGTGCAGAGAGGAGAGGAGATGGGAGAGTGGAGAGGAGATGGAAGAGTAGAGAGGAGAGGTGCAGAGAAGAGGAGATGGGAGAGTGGAGAGAGAGGTGCAGAGAGGAGAGGAGATGGGAGAGTGGAGAGGAGAGGTGCAGAGAGGAGAGGAGATGGGAGAGTGGAGAGGAGAAGAGAGGTGCAGAGAGGAGAGGAGAGGGAGAGGGAGAGTGCAGAGGGAGATGGGAAAGAGAGATGGGAGGACAGTGGCGAGGAGAGGTGCAGAGAGAGAGAGGAGATGGGAGAGTGGAGAGGAGAGGTGCAGAGAGGAGAGGAGATGGGATAGTGGAGGAGAGGTGGAGAGGAGAGAGGTGCAGAGAGGAGAGGAGATGGGAGAGTGGAGAGGAGATGGGAGAGTGGAGAGGAGAGGTGCAGAGAGGGAGAGATGGGAGAGTGGAGAGGGAGATGGGAGAGGGAGAGGAGATGTGAGAGTGGAGAGGAGATGGGAGAGTGGAGAGGAGAGGTGCAGAGAGGAGAGGAGATGGGAGAGTGGAGAGGAGATGGGAGAGGAGAGGAGATGGGAGAGTGGAGAGGAGAGGTGCAGAGAGGAGAGGAGATAGTAGAGAGATAGGAGAGTGGAGAGGAGGAGAGGTGCAGAGAGGAGAGGAGATGGGAGAGTGGAGAGGAGAGGTGCAGAGAGGAGAGGGAGATGGGATAGTGGAGAGGAGAGGTGCAGAGAGGAGAGGAGATGGGAGAGTGGAGAGGAGAGGTGCAGAGAGGGAGAGGAGATGGGAGAGTGGAGAGGAGAGTGCAGAGAGGAGAGGAGATGGGAGAGTGGAGAGGAGATGGAAGAGTAGAGAGGAGAGGTGCAGAGAAGAGAGGAGATGGGAGAGTGGAGAGGAGAGGTGCAGAGAGGAGAGAGGAGATGGGAGAGTGGGAGAGAGGGAGAGAGGAAAGGAGATGTGAGAGTGGAGAGGAGAGGTGCAGAGAGGAGAGGAGATGGGAGAGTGGAGAGGAGATGGGAGAGAGGAGAGGAGATGTGAGAGTGGAGAGGAAAGGTGCAGAGTGGAGAGGTGCAGATAGGAGAGAGGGAGATGGGAGAGTGGAGAGGAGATGGGAGAGTGGAGAGGAGAGGTGCAGAGAGGAGAGGAGATGGGAGAGTGGAGAGGAGATGGGAGAGTGGAGAGGAGAGGTGCAGAGAGGAGAGGAGATGGGAGAGTGGAGAGGAGATGGGAGAGGAGAGGAGATGTGAGAGTGGAGAGGAGATGGAAGAGTGGAGAGGAGAGGTGCAGAGAGGAGAGGAGATGGGAGAGTGGAGAGGAGATGGGAGAGGAGAGGAGATGTGAGAGTGGAGTGGAGAGGTGCGGAGAGGAGAGGTGCAGATAGTAGAGGAGATAGGAGAGTGGAGAGGAGAGGTGCAGAGAGGAGAGGCGATGGGAGAGTGGAGTGGAGAGGTGCAGAGAGGAGAGGAGATGGGATAGTGGAGAGGAGAGGTGCAGAGAGGAGAGGAGATGGGAGAGTAGAGTGGAGAGGTGCAGAGAGGAGAGGAGATGGGAGAGTGGAGAGGAGAGGGTGCAGAGAGGAGAGGAGATGGGAGAGTGGAGAGGAGATGGAAGAGTAGAGAGAGGTGCAGAGAAGAGAGGAGATGGGAGAGTGGAGAGGGAGAGGTGCAGAGAGGGAGAGGAGATGGGAGAGTGGGGAAGAGGGGAGAGAGGAGAGGAGATGTGAGAGTGGAGAGGAGAGGTGCAGAGAGAGAGGAGATGGGAGAGTGGAGAGGAGATTGGAGAGAGAGAGGAGATGTGAGAGTGGAGTGGAGAGGTGCAGAGTGGAGAGGGTGCAGATGGAGAGGAGAGGAGATGGGAGAGTGGAGAGGGAGATGGGAGAGTGGAGAGGAGAGGTGCAGAGAGGAGAGGAGATGGGAGAGTGGAGAGGAGATGGGAGAGGAGAGGAGATGTGAGAGTGGAGAGGAGATGGAAGAGTGGAGAGGAGAGGTGCAGAGAGGAGAGGGAGATGGGAGAGTGGGAGGAGATGGGAGAGGAGAGGAGATGTGAGAGTGGAGTGGAGAGGTGCAGAGAGGAGAGTGCAGATAGTAGAGGAGAGATAGGAGAGTGGAGAGGAGAGGTGCAGAGAGGAGAGGCGATGGGAGAGTGGAGTGAGAGGTGCAGAGAGGAGAGGAGATGGGATAGTGGAGAGGAGAGGTGCAGAGAGGAGAGGAGATGGGAGAGTAGAGTGGAGAGGTGCAGAGAGGAGAGGAGATGGGAGAGGGAGAGGAGAGGTGCAGAGAGGAGAGGAGATGGGAGAGTGGAGAGTGGAAGAGTAGAGAGGAGGTGCAGAGAAGAGAGGAGATGGGAGAGTGGAGAGGAGAGGTGCAGAGAGGAGAGGAGATGGGAGAGTGGAGAGGAGAGGTGCAGAGAGGAGAGGAGATGGGAGAGGAGAGAGATGGGAGAGAGGAGAGAAGAGGTGCAGAGAGGAGAGGAGAGGAGATGGGAGAGTGGAGAGGAGATGGGAAAGAGGAGAGGAGATAGGACAGTGGCGAGGAGAGGTGCAGAGATGAGAGGAGATGGGAGAGTGGAGAGGAGAGGTGCAGAGAGGAGAGGAGATGGGATAGTGGAGAGGAGAGGTGCAGAGAGGAGAGGAGAGGTGCAGAGAGGAGAGGAGATGGGAGAGTGGAGAGGAGATGGGAGAGTGGAGAGGAGAGGTGCAGAGAGGAGAGGAGATGGGAGAGTGGAGAGGAGATGGGAGAGGAGAGGAGATGTGAGAGTGGAGAGGAGATGGAAGAGTGGAGAGGAGAGGTGCAGAGAGGAGAGGAGATGGGAGAGTGGAGAGGAGATGGGAGAGGAGAGGAGATGTGAGAGTGGAGTGGAGAGGTGCAGAGAGGAGAGGTGCAGATAGTAGAGGAGATAGGAGAGTGGAGAGGAGAGGTGCAGAGAGGAGAGGAGATGGGAGAGTGGAGTGAGAGGTGCAGAGAGGAGAGGAGATGGGATAGTGGAGAGGAGAGGTGCAGAGAGGAGAGGAGATGGGAGAGTGGAGTGGAGAGGTGCAGAGAGGAGAGGAGATGAGAGAGTGGAGAGGAGAGGTGCAGAGAGGAGAGGAGATGGGAGAGTGGAGAGGAGATGGAAGAGTAGAGAGGAGAGGTGCAGAGAAGAGAGGAGATGGGAGAGTGGAGAGGAGAGGTGCAGAGAGGAGAGGAGAGGAGATGGGAGAGTGGGGAATAGAAGGGAGAGAGGAAAGGAGATGTGAGAGTGGAGAGGAGAGGTGCAGAGAGGAGAGGAGATGGGAGAGTGGAGAGGAGATGGGAGAGAGGAGAGGAGATGTGAGAGTGGAGTGGAAAGGTGCAGAGTGGAGAGGTGCAGATAGGAGAGGAGAGGAGATGGGAGAGTGGAGAGGAGATGGGAGAGTGGAGAGGAGAGGTGCAGAGAGGGAGAGGAGATGGGAGAGTGGAGAGGAGATGGGAGAGTGGAGAGGAGAGGTGCAGAGAGGAGAGGAGATGGGAGAGTGGAGAGGAGATGGGAGAGGAGAGGAGATGGAGAGTGGAGAGGAGATGGAAGAGTGGAGAGGAGAGGTGCAGAGGAGAGGAGATGGGAGAGTGGAGAGGAGATGGGAGAGGAGAGAGATGTGAGAGTGGAGTGGAGAGGTGCGGAGAGAGAGGTGCAGATGTAGGAGAGGAGATGCAGAGAGGAGGAGGAGATGGGAGAGTGGAGTGGAGAGGTGCAGAGAGGAGGAGATGGGAGAGTGGAGAGGAGAGGTGCAGAGAGGAGAGGGAGATGGGAGAGTGAGAGTGGAGATGGGAGGTAAGTGCAGAGAGGAGAGGAGATGGGAGAGTGGAGAGGAGAGGTGCAGAGAGGAGAGGAGATGGGAGAGTGGAGAGGAGATGGAAGAGTAGAGAGGAGGTGCAGAGAAGAGAGGAGATGGGAGAGTGGAGAGGAGAGGTGCAGAGAGGAGAGGAGATGGGAGAGTGGGAATAGAAGGGAGAGAGGAAAGGAGATGTGAGAGTGGAGAGGAGAGGTGCAGAGAGGAGAGGAGATGGGAGAGTGGAGAGGAGATGGGAGAGAGGAGAGAGATGTGAGAGTGGATGGGAAAGGTGGAGTGGAGAGGTGCAGATAGGAGAGGAGAGGAGATGGGAGAGTGGAGAGGAGATGGGAGAGTGGAGAGAAGAGGTGCAGAGGAGAGGGAGATGGGAGAGTGGAGAGAGATGGGAGAGTGGAGAGGAGGTGCAGAGTGGAGAGTGCAGATAGGAGAGGAGAGGAGATGGGAGAGTGGAGAGGAGAGGTGCAGAGAGGAGAGGAGATGGGAGAGTGGAGAGGAGAGGTGCAGAGAGGAGAGGAGATGGGATAGTGGAGACGGAGGGTGCAGAGAGGAGAGGAGATGGGAGAGTGGAGAGATGGGAGAGGGAGAGAAGAGGTGCAGAGAGGGAGAGAGGAGATGGGAGAGTGGAGAGGAGATGGGAAAGAGGAGAGGAGATGGACAGTGGAGAGGAGAGGTGCAGAGATGAGAGGAGATGGGAGAGTGGAGAGGAGGGTGCAGAGAGGAGAGAGATGGGATAGTGGAGAGGAGGTGCAGAGAGAGGAGAGGTGCAGAGAGAGAGGAGATGGGAGAGTGGAGAGGAGATGGGAGAGTGGAGAGGAGAGGTGCAGAGAGAGGAGATGGGAGATGGGAGAGATGGAGAGGAGAGGAGATGTGAGAGTGGAGAGGAGATGGAAGAGTGGAGAGGAGAGGTGCAGAGAGGAGAGGAGATGGGAGAGTGGAGAGGAGATGGGAGAGGAGAGGAGATGGAGATGGAGTGGAGAGGTGCGGAGAGGAGAGGTGCAGATAGTAGAGGAGATAGGAGAGTGGAGAGGAGAGGTGCAGAGAGGAGAGGCGATGGGAGAGTGGAGTGGAGAGGTGCAGAGAGGAGAGGAGATGGGATAGTGGAGAGGAGAGGTGCAGAGAGGAGAGGAGATGGGAGAGTAGAGTGGAGAGGTGCAGAGAGGAGGGAGATGGAGAGTGGAGAGGAGATGGAAGAGTAGAGAGGAGAGGTGCAGAGAAGAGAGGAGATGGGAGAGTGGAGAGGAGAGGTGCAGAGAGGAGAGGAGAGGAGATGGGAGAGTGGGGAATAGAAAGGGAGAGAGGAAAGGAGATGTGAGAGTGGAGAGGAGAGGTGCAGAGAGGAGAGAGATGGGAGAGTGGAGAGGAGATGGGAGAGAGGAGAGGAGATGTGAGAGTGGAGTGGAAAGGTGCAGAGTGGAGAGGTGCAGATAGGAGAGGAGAGGAGATGGGAGAGTGGAGAGGAGATGGGAGAGTGGAGAGGAGAGGTGCAGAGAGGAGAGGAGATGGGAGAGTGGAGAGGAGATGGGAGAGTGGAGAGGAGAGGTGCAGAGAGGAGAGGAGATGGGAGAGTGGAGAGGAGATGGGAGAGGAGAGGAGATGTGAGAGTGGAGAGGAGATGGAAGAGTGGAGAGGAGAGGTGCAGAGAGGAGAGGAGATGGGAGAGTGGAGAGGAGATGGGAGAGGAGAGGAGATGTGAGATGGGAGAGTGCGAGAGGAGAGGTGCAGATAGTAGAGGAGATAGGAGAGTGGAGAGGAGAGGTGCAGAGAGGAGAGGCGATGGGAGAGTGGAGTGGAGAGGTGCAGAGAGGAGAGGAGATGGGATAGTGGAGAGGAGAGGTGCAGAGAGGAGAGGAGATGGGAGAGTAGAGTGGAGAGGTGCAGAGAGGAGAGGAGATGGGAGAGTGGAGAGGAGAGGTGCAGAGAGGAGAGGAGATGGGAGAGTGGAGAGGAGATGGAAGAGTGGAGAGGAGAGGTGCAGAGAAGAGAGGAGATGGGAGAGTGGAGAGGAGAGGTGCAGAGAGGAGAGGAGAGGAGATGGGAGAGTGGGGAAGAGAAGGGAGAGAGGAAAGGAGATGTGAGAGTGGAGAGGAGAGGTGCAGAGAGGAGAGGAGATGGGAGAGTGGAGAGGAGATGGGAGAGAGGAGAGGAGATGGGAGAGTGGAGAGGAGAGGTGCAGAGGGAGAGGAGAGAGGGAGAGTGGAGAGGAGAGGTGCAGAGAGGAGAGGAGAGTGGAGAGAGGTGGAGATGTGAGAGTGGATAGGAGAGGTGCAGAGAGGAGGGAGATGGGAGAGTGGAGAGGGAGATGGGATAGAGAGAGTAGATGTGAGCAGAGAGGAGGTGCAGAGATGGAGATGGGAGAGTGGAGAGGAGAGGTGCAGAGAAGACAGGAGATGGGATAGTGGAGAGGAGAGGTGCAGAGAGGAGAGGAGATGGGAGAGTGGAGAGGAGATGGGAGAGTGGAGAGGAGAGTTGCAGAGAGGAGAGGAGATGGGATAGTGGAGAGGAGAGGTGCAGATAGGAGAGGAGATGGGAGAATGGAGAGGAGAGGTGCAGAGAGGAGAGGAGATGAGAGAGTGGAGAGGAGAGGTGCAGAGAGGAGAGGAGATGGGAGAGTGGAGAGAGAGGTGCAGAGAGGAGAGGAGATGGGAGAGTGGAGAGGAGAGGTGCAGAGAGGAGAGGAGATGGGAGAGTGGAGAGGAGAGTTGCAGAGAGGAGAGAGAGTGCAGAGAGGAGAGGAGATGGTAGAGTGGAGAGGAGAGGTGCAGAGATGAGAGGAGATGGAATAGTGGAGAGGAGATGGGAGAGAGATAGGAGATGTGAGAGTGGAGTGGAGAGGTGCAGAGAGGAGAGGAGATGGGAGAGTGGAGAGGAGATGGGAGAGGAGGAGATGTGAGAGTGGAGTGGAGAGGTGCAGAGTGGAGAGGTGCAGATAGGAGAGGAGAGGAGATGGGAGAGTGGAGAGGAGAGGTGCAGAGAGGAGAGGAGATGGGAGAGTGAGAGGAGAGGTGCAGAGAGGAGAGGAGATGGGATAGTGGAGAGGAGAGGTGCAGAGAGGAGAGAGATGGGAGAGTGGAGTGGAGAGGTGCAGAGAGGGAGAGGAGATGGGAGAGTGGAGAGGAGATGGGAGAGAGGAGAGGTGCAGAGAGGGAGAGGAGATGGGAGAGTGGAGAGGAAGGTGCAGAGAGGAGAGGAGATGGGATAGTGGAGAGAGAGGTGCAGAGAGGAGAGGAGATGGGAGAGTGGAGAGGGGAGTTGCAGTGGGAGAGGAGAGGTGCAGAGAGGAGAGGAGATGGGAGAGTGGAGAGGAGAGGTGCAGAGAGGAGAGGAGATGGGATAGTGGAGAGGAGAGGTGCAGAGAGGAGAGGAGATGGGAGAGTGGAGAGGAGATGGGAGAGTGGAGAGGAGAGTTGCAGAGAGGAGATGAGATGGGAGAATGGAGAGGAGAGGTGCAGAGAGGAGAGGAGATGGGAGAGTGGAGAGGAAAGGTGCAGAGAGGAGAGGAGATGGGATAGTGGAGAGGAGAGGTGCAGAGAGGAGAGGAGATGGGAGAGTGGAGAGGAGAGGTGCAGAGAGAGAGGAGATGGGAGAGTGGAGAGGAGAGTTGCAGAGAGGAGAGGAGATGGAGAGGAGGAGATGGAGAGGGAGAGGTGCAGAGATGAGAGGAGATGGAATAGTGGAGAGGAGATGGGAGAGAGGAGGAGATGTGAGAGTGGAGTGGAGAGGTGCAGAGAGGAGAGGAGATGGGAGAGTGGAGAGGAGAGGGAGAGAGGAGAGGAGATGTGAGAGTGGAGTGGAGAGGTGCAGAGTGGAGAGGTGCAGATGGAGAGAGGAGATGGGAGAGTGGAGAGGAGATGGTGCAGAGTGGAGAGGAGATGGAAGGAGAGTGCAGAGAGGAGATGGGATAGTGGAGAGGAGAGGTGCAGAGAGGAGAGGAGATGGGAGAGTGGAGAGGAGAAGTGCAGAGAGAGAGGAGATGGGAGAGTGGAGAGGAGAGGTGCAGAGAGGAGAGGAGATGGGAGAGTGGAGAGGATGGAGGTGCAGAGAGGAGAGGAGATGGGAGAGTGGAGAGGAGAGGTGCAGAGAGGAGAGGGAGATGGGAGAGTGGAGAGGAGAGGGAGAGAGGAAGGAGATGTGAGAGTGGAGAGGAGAGGTGCAGAGAGGAGAGGAGATGGGAGAGTGGAGAGATGGGAGAGAGGGAGAGATGTGAGAGTGGAGTGGAGAGGTGCAGAGAGGAGAGGAGATGGGAGAGTGGAGAGTGGAGAGGTGCAGAGAGGAGAGGAGATGGGAGAGTGGAGAGGAGAGGTGCAGAGAGAGTGAGAGTGGAGAGGAGATGTGAGAGTGGAGAGGAGAGGTGCAGAGAGGAGAGGAGATGGGAGAGAAGAGAGGAGATGGGATAGAGGAGAGTAGATGTGAGAGTGGAGAGGAGAGGTGCAGAGAGGAGAGGAGATGGGAGAGTGGAGAGGAGAGGTGCAGAGAAGAGAGGAGATGGGATAGTGGAGAGGAGAGGTGCAGAGAGGAGAGGAGATGGGAGAGTGGAGAGGAGATGGGAGAGTGGAGAGGAGAGTTGCAGAGAGGAGAGGAGATGGGATAGTGGAGAGGAGAGGTGCAGATAGGAGAGGAGATGGGAGAATGGAGAGGAGAGGTGCAGAGAGGAGAGGAGATGAGAGAGTGGAGAGGAAAGGTGCAGAGAGGAGAGGAGATGGGATAGTGGAGACGAGAGGTGCAGAGAGGAGAGGAGATGGGAGAGTGGAGAGGAGAGGTGCAGAGAGGAGAGGAGATGGGAGAGTGGAGAGGAGAGTTGCAGAGAGGAGAGGAGAGGTGCAGAAAGGAGAGGAGATGGGAGAGTGGAGAGGAGAGGTGCAGAGAGGAGAGGAGATGGGATAGTGGAGAGGAGAGGTGCAGAGAGGAGAGGAGATGGGAGAGTGGAGAGGAGATGGGAGAGTGGAGAGGAGAGTTGCAGAGAGGAGAGGAGATGGGATAGTGGAGAGGAGAGGTGCAGATAGGAGAGGAGATGGGAGAATGGAGAGGAGAGGTGCAGAGAGGAGAGGAGATGAGAGAGTGGAGAGGAAGGTGCAGAGAGGAGAGGAGATGGGATAGTGGAGAGGAGAGGTGCAGAGAGGAGAGGAGATGGGAGAGTGGAGAGGAGAGGTGCAGAGAGGAGAGGAGATGGGAGAGTGGAGAGGAGATGCAGAGAGGAGAGGAGAGGTGCAGAGAGGAGAGGAGATGGTAGAGTGGAGAGGAGAGGTGCAGAGATGAGAGCAGATGGAATAGTGGAGAGGAGATGGGAGAGAGGATAGGAGATGTGAGAGTGGGTGGAGAGGTGCAGAGAGGAGAGGAGATGGGAGAGTGGAGAGGAGAAGGGAGAGAGGAGAGGAGATGTGAGAGTGGAGTGGAGAGGTGCAGAGTGGAGAGGTGCAGATAGGAGAGGAGAGGGAGATGGGAGAGTGGAGAGGAGAGGTGCAGAGAGAGGGAGACGGGAGAGTGAGAAGGAGGGTGCAGAGAGGAGAGGAGATGGGATAGTGGAGAGGAGAGGTGCAGAGAGGAGGAGATGGGAGAGTGGAGTAGGAGAGGTGCAGAGAGGAGAGGAGATGGGAGAGTGGAGAGGAGATGGGAGAGAGGAGAGGAGATGTGAGGTGGATGGAGAGGTGGAGTGGAGAGGTGCAGATAGGAGAGAGAGATGGGAGAGTGGAGAGGAGAGGTGCAGAGAGGAGAGGAGATGGGAGAGTGAGAAGGAGAGGTGCAGAGAGGAGAGGGAGATGGGATAGTGGAGAGGAGAGGTGCAGAGAGGAGAGGAGATGGGAGAGTGGAGTGGAGAGGTGCAGAGAGGAGAGATGGGATAGTGGAGAGGAGAGGTGCAGAGAGGAGAGAGATGGGAGAGTAGAGTGGAGAGGTGCAGAGGGAGAGGAGGAGATGGGAGAGTGGGGGAAGAGAAGGGAGAGGAAAGGAGATGTGAGAGTGGAGAGGAGAGGTGCAGAGAGGAGAGGAGATGGGAGAGTGGAGAGGAGATGGGAGAGAGGAGAGGAGATGTGAGAGTGGAGTGGAGAGGTGCAGAGTGGATAGGTGCAGATAGGAGAGGAGAGGAGATGGGAGAGTGGAGAGGAGAGGTGCAGAGAGGAGAGGAGATGGGAGAGTGGAGAGGAGAGGTGCAGAGGGAGAAAGGGAGAGGAGATGTGAGAGTGGAGAGGAGAGGTGCAGAGAGGAGAGGAGATGGGAGAGAAGAGAGATGGGATAGAGGAGAGGAGATGGGAGAGTGGAGAGGAGAGGTGCAGATAGGAGAGGAGATGGGAGAATGGAGAGGAAAGGTGCAGAGAGGAGAGGAGATGGGATAGTGGAGACGAGAGGTGCAGAGAGGAGAGGAGATGGGAGAGTGGAGAGGAGAGGTGCAGAGAGGAGAGGAGATGGGAGAGTGGAGAGGAGAGGTGCAGAGAGGAGAGGAGAGGTGCAGAGAGGAGAGGAGATGGGAGAGTGGAGAGGAGAGGTGCAGAGAGGAGAGGAGATGGGATAGTGGAGAGGAGAGGTGCAGAGAGGAGAGGAGATGGGAGAGTGGAGAGGAGATGGGAGAGTGGAGAGGAGAGTTGCAGAGAGGAGAGGAGATGGGATAGTGGAGAGGAGAGGTGCAGATAGGAGAGGAGATGGGAGAATGGAGAGGAGAGGTGCAGAGAGGAGAGGAGATGAGAGAGTGGAGAGGAAAGGTGCAGAGAGGAGAGGAGATGGGAGAGTGGAGAGGAGAGGTGCAGAGAGGAGAGGAGATGGGAGAGTGGAGAGGAGAGGTGCAGAGAGGAGAGGAGATGGGAGAGTGGAGAGGAGAGTTGCAGAGAGGAGAGGAGAGGTGCAGAGAGGAGAGGAGATGGGAGAGTGGAGAGGAGAGGTGCAGAGATGAGAGGAGATGGAATAGTGGAGAGGAGATGGGAGAGAGGATAGGAGATGTGAGAGTGGAGTGGAGAGGTGCAGAGAGGAGAGGAGATGGGAGAGTGGAGAGGAGAAGGGAGAGAGGAGAGGAGATGTGAGAGTGGAGTGGAGAGGTGCAGAGTGGAGAGGTGCAGATAGGAGAGGAGAGGAGATGGGAGAGTGGAGAGGAGAGGTGCAGAGAGGAGAGGAGATGGGAGAGTGAGAAGGAGAGGTGCAGAGAGGAGAGGAGATGGGATAGTGGAGAGGAGAGGTGCAGAGAGGAGAGGCGATGGGAGAGTGGAGTGGAGAGGTGCAGAGAGGAGAGGAGATGGGAGAGTGGAGAGGAGATGGGAGAGGGAGAGAGGAGATGTGAGAGTGGAGTGGAGAGGTGCAGAGTGGAGAGGTGCAGAGAGGAGAGGAGAGGAGATGGGAGAGTGGAGAGGAGAGGTGCAGAGAGGAGAGGGAGACGGGAGAGTGAGAAGGAGAGGTGCAGAGAGGAGAGGAGATGGGATAGTGGAGAGGAGAGGTGCAGAGAGGAGAGGAGATGGGAGAGTGGAGTGGAGAGGTGCAGAGAGGAGAGGAGATGGGATAGTGGAGAGGAGAGGTGCAGAGAGGAGAGGAGATGGGAGAGTAGAGTGGAGAGGTGCAGAGAGGAGAGGAGATGGGAGAGTGGAGAGGAGAGGTGCAGAGGAGGAGAGGAGGAGGAGATGGGAGAGTGGGGAAGAGAGGGAGAGAGGAAAGGAGATGTGAGAGTGGAGAGGAGAGGTGCAGAGAGGAGAGGAGATGGGAGAGTGGAGAGGAGGTGCAGAGTGGATAGGTGCAGATGGAGAGAGAGGGAAGGGAGGGAGAGGAGATGTGAGAGTGGAGTGGAGAGGTGCAGAGTGGATAGGTGCAGATAGGAGGGGAGAGGAGATGGGAGAGTGGAGAGGAGAGGTGCAGAGAGGAGAGGAGATGGGAGAGTGGAGAGGAGAGGTGCAGAGAGGAGAGGAGATGTGAGAGTGGAGAGGAGAGGTGCAGAGAGGAGAGGAGATGGGAGAGAAGAGAGGAGATGGGATAGAGGAGAGTAGATGTGAGAGTGGAGAGGAGAGGTGCAGATAGGAGAGGAGATGGGAGAATGGAGAGGAGAGGTGCAGAGAGGAGAGGAGATGAGAGAGTGGAGAGGAAAGGTGCAGAGAGGAGAGGAGATGGGATAGTGGAGACGAGAGGTGCAGAGAGGAGAGGAGATGGGAGAGTGGAGAGGAGAGGTGCAGAGAGGAGAGGAGATGGGAGAGTGGAGAGGAGAGTTGCAGAGAGGAGAGGAGAGGTGCAGAGAGAGAGATGGAGAGGTAGAGTGGAGAGGAGAGGTGCAGAGATGGAGAGGAGATGGAATAGTGGAGAGGAGATGGGAGAGATAGGAGATGTGAGTGGAGTGGAGAGGTGCAGAGAGGAGAGGAGATGGGAGAGTGGAGAGGAGAAGGGAGAGAGGAGAGGAGATGGAGAGTGGAGTGGAGAGGTGCAGAGTGGAGAGGTGCAGATAGGAGAGGAGAGGAGATGGGAGAGTGGAGAGGAGAGGTGCAGAGAGGAGAGGAGACGGGAGAGTGAGAAGGAGAGGTGCAGAGAGGAGAGAGATGGGATAGTGGAGAGGAGAGGTGCAGAGAGAGGCGATGGGAGAGTGGAGTAGAGGTGCAGAGAGGAGAGGAGATGGGAGAGTGGAGAGGAGATGGGAGAGAGGAGAGGAGATGTGAGAGTGGAGTGGAGAGGTGCAGAGTGGAGAGGTGCAGATGGAGAGGAGAGGAGATGGGAGAGTGGAGAGGAGAGGTGCAGAGAGGAGAGGAGATGGAGAGTGGAGAGGAGAGGGCAGAGAGGAGAGGAGATGGGATAGTGGAGAGGAGAGGTGCAGAGAGGAGGCGATGGGAGAGTGGGTGGAGAGGTGCAGAGAGGAGAGGCGATGGGATAGTGGAGAGGAGAGGTGCAGAGGAGAGGAGATGGGAGAGTGGAGTGGAGAGGTGCAGAGGGGAGAGGAGATGGGAGAGTGGGGAGAGAGAGGGAGAGAGGAAAGAGATGTGAGAGTGGAGAGTGGAGAGGAGAGGTGGGAGAGTGGAGAGGAGATGGGAGAGAGGAGAGGAGATGTGAGAGTGGGTGGAGAGGAGTGGATAGGTGCAGATAGGAGAGGAGAGGAGATGGGAGAGTGGAGAGGAGAGGTGCAGAGAGGAGAGGAGATGGGAGAGTGGAGAGGAGAGGTGCAGAGAGAAGAGAGTGGAGAGGAGATGTGAGAGTGGAGAGGAGAGGTGCAGAGAGGAGAGGAGATGGGAGGAGATGGGATAGTGGGAGAGTGGAGAGGAGCAGGAGAGAGATGGGAGAATGGAGATGGAGAGAGTGGGAGAGTGGAGAGGGTGCAGAGAGGAGAGGAGATGGGAGAGTGGAGAGGAGAGGTGCAGAGAGGAGAGGAGATGGGAGAGTGGAGAGGAGAGTTGCAGAGAGGAGAGGAGAGGTGCAGAGAGGAGAGGAGATGGGAGAGTGGAGAGGAGAGGTGCAGAGAGGAGAGGAGATGGGATAGTGGAGAGGAGAGGTGCAGAGAGGAGAGGAGATGGGAGAGTGGAGAGGAGATGGGAGAGTGGAGAGGAGAGTTGCAGAGAGGAGAGGAGATGGGATAGTGGAGAGGAGAGGTGCAGATAGGAGAGGAGATGGGAGAATGGAGAGGAGAGGTGCAGAGAGGAGAGGAGATGAGAGAGTGGAGAGGAAAGGTGCAGAGAGGAGAGGAGATGGGATAGTGGAGACGAGAGGTGCAGAGAGGAGAGGAGATGGGAGAGTGGAGAGGAGAGGTGCAGAGAGGAGAGAGAGATGGAGAGTGGAGAGGAGAGTTGCAGAGAGGAGAGGAGGGTGCAGAGAGGAGAGGAGATGGGAGAGTGGAGAGGAGAGGTGCAGAGATGAGAGGAGATGGAATAGTGGAGAGGAGATGGGAGAGAGGATAGGAGATGTGAGAGTGGAGTGGAGAGGTGCAGAGAGGAGAGGAGATGGGAGAGTGGAGAGGAGATGGGAGAGAGGAGAGGAGATGTGAGAGTGGAGTGGAGAGGTGCAGAGTGGAGAGGTGCAGATAGGAGAGGAGAGGAGATGGGAGAGTGGAGAGGAGAGGTGCAGAGAGGAGAGGAGACGGGAGAGTGAGAAGGAGAGGTGCAGAGAGGAGAGGAGATGGGATAGTGGAGAGGAGAGGTGCAGAGAGGAGAGGTGATGGGAGAGTGGAGTGGAGAGGTGCAGAGAGGAGAGGAGATGGGAGAGTGGAGAGGAGATGGGAGAGAGGAGAGGAGATGTGAGAGTGGAGTGGAGAGGTGCAGAGTGGAGAGGTGCAGATAGGAGAGGAGAGGAGATGGGAGAGTGGAGAGGAGAGGTGCAGAGAGGAGAGGAGACGGGAGAGTGAGAAGGAGAGGTGCAGAGAGGAGAGGAGATGGGATAGTGGAGAGGAGAGGTGCAGAGAGGAGAGGCGATGGGAGAGTGGAGTGGAGAGGTGCAGAGAGGAGAGGAGATGGGATAGTGGAGAGGAGAGGTGCAGAGAGGAGAGGAGATGGGAGAGTAGAGTGGAGAGGTGCAGAGAGGAGAGGAGATGGGAGAGTGGAGAGGAGAGGTGCAGAGAGGAGAGGAGAGGAGAGGAGATGGGAGAGTGGGGAAGAGAAGGGAGAGAGGAAAGGAGATGTGAGAGTGGAGAGGAGAGGTGCAGAGAGGAGAGGAGATGGGAGAGTGGAGAGGAGAGGTGCAGAGTGGATAGGTGCAGATAGGAGAGGAGAGGAGAAGGGAGAGAGGAGAGATGTGAGAGTGGAGTGGAGAGGTGCAGAGTGGATAGGTGCAGATAGGAGAGGAGAGGAGATGGGAGAGTGGAGAGGAGAGGTGCAGAGAGGAGAGGAGACGGGAGAGTGGAGAGGAGAGGTGCAGAGAGGAGAAGAGAGTGGAGAGGAGATGTGAGAGTGGAGAGGAGAGGTGCAGAGAGGAGAGGAGATGGGAGAGAAGAGAGGAGATGGGATAGAGGAGAGTAGATGTGAGAGTGGAGAGGAGAGGTGCAGAGAGGAGAGGAGATGGGATAGTGGAGAGGAGAGGTGCAGAGAGGAGAGGAGATGGGAGAGTGGAGAGGAGATGGGAGAGTGGAGAGGAGAGTAGCAGAGAGAGAGGAGATGGGATAGTGGAGAGGAGAGGTGCAGATAGGAGAGGAGATGGGAGAATGGAGAGGAGAGGTGCAGAGAGGAGAGGAGATGAGAGTGGAGAGGAGAGGTGCAGAGAGGAGAGGAGATGGGAGAGTGGAGAGAGAGGTGCAGAGAGGAGAGGAGATGGGAGAGTGGAGAGGAGAGGTGCAGAGAGGAGAGGAGATGGGAGAGTGGAGAGGAGAGTTGCAGAGAGGAGAGGAGAGGTGCAGAGGGAGAGGAGATGGGAGAGTGGAGAGGAGAGTGCAGAGATGAGAGGAGATGGAATAGTGGAGAGGAGATGGGAGAGAGGAGAGGAGATGTGAGAGTGGAGTGGAGAGGTGCAGAGTGGAGAGGTGCAGATAGGAGAGGAGATGGGAGAGTGGAGAGGAGAGGTGCAGAGAGGAGAGGAGATGGGAGAGTGGAGAGGAGAGGTGCAGAGAGGAGAGGAGATGGGAGAGTGGAGAGGAGAGATGCAGAGAGGAGAGGAGATGGGAGAGGAGAGGAGAGAGATGTGAGAGTGGAGAGAGAGGTGCAGAGGAGAGGAGATGGGAGAGTGGAGAGGAGAGGTGCAGAGAGGAGAGGAGATGGGAGAGTGGAGAGGAGAGGTGCAGAGTGGAGAGAGAGATGCAGAGAGGAGAGGAGATGGGAGAGTGGAGAGGAGAGGTGCAGAGAGGAGAGGAGATGAGAGAGTGGAGAGTAGAGGTGCAGAGAGGAGAGGAGATGGGAGAGTGGAGAGGAGAGGTGCAGAGAGGAGATGAGAGTGGAGAGGAGATGTGAGAGTGGAGAGGAGAGGTGCAGAGAGGAGAGGAGATGGGAGAGTGGAGAGGAGAGATGCAGAGAGGAGAGGAGATGGGAGAGTGGAGAGGAGAGGTGCAGAGAGGAGAGGAGATGGGAGAGTGGAGAGGAGAGATGGGAGAGTGGAGAGGAGAGATGAAGAGTGGAGAGGAGATGGGAGAGTGGAGAGGAGATGGGAGAGTGGAGAGGAGAGTGCAGAGAGGAGAGGAGATGGGATAGTGGAGAGGAGAGGTGCAGATAGGAGAGGAGATGGGAGAGTGGAGAGGAGAGGTGCAGAGAGGAGAGGAGATGGGAGAGTGGAGAGGAGAGGTGCAGAGAGGAGAGGAGATGGGAGAGTGGAGAGGAGAGGTGCAGAGAGGAGAGGAGAGTGGAGAGGAGATGTGAGAGTGGAGAGGAGAGGTGCAGAGAGGAGAGGAGATGGGAGAGTGGAGAGGAGATGGGAGAGAGGAGAGGAGATGTGAGAGTGGAGAGGAGAGGTGCAGAGAGGAGAGGAGATGGAGAGTGGAGAGGAGAGGTGCAGAGAGGAGAGGAGATAGGAGAGTGGAGAGGAGAGATGCAGAGAAGAGAGGAGATGAGAGAGTGGAGAGGAGAGGTGCAGAGAGTAGAAGAGATGGGAGAGTGGAGAGGAGAGGTGCAGAGAGGAGAGGAGATGGGAGAGTGGAGAGGAGAGGTGCAGAGAGGAGAGGAGAGTGGAGAGGAGATGTGAGAGTGGAGAGGAGAGGTGCAGAGAGGAGAGGAGATGGGAGAGGAGAGAGGAGATGGGAGAGAGGAGAGGAGATGGGAGAGTGGAGAGGAGAGGTGCAGAGAGGAGAGGAGATGGGAGAGTGGAGAGGAGAGGTGCAGAGGGAGAGGAGATGGGAGAGTGGGAGAGAGAGATGGAGTGGAGAGGAGATGGGAGAGAGGAGAGGAGATGGGAGAGTGGAGAGGAGAGGTGCAGAGAGGAGAGGAGATGGGAGAGTGGAGAGGAGAGGTGCAGAGATGAGAGGAGATGGGAGAGTGGAGAGGAGAGGTGCAGAGAGGAGAGGAGATGGGAGAGTGGAGAGGAGAGGTGCAGAGAGGAGAGGAGGGAGATGGGAGAGTGGAGAGGAGAGGTGCAGAGAGGAGAGGAGATGGGAGAGTGAGAGGAGATGGGAGAGGGAGAGGAGATGTGAGAGTGGAGAGGAGAGGTGCAGAGAGGAGAGGAGATGGGAGAGTGGAGAGGAGAGGTGCAGAGAGGAGAGGAGATGGGAGAGTGGAGAGGAGAGTTGCAGAGAGGAGAGGAGATGGGATAGTGGAGAGGAGAGGTGCAGATAGGAGAGGAGTTGGGAGAATGGAGAGGAGAGGTGCAGAGAAGAGGAGATGGGAGAGTGGAGAGGAGAGGTGCAGAGAGGAGAGGAGATGGGAGAGTGGAGAGGAGAGGTGCAGAGAGTAGAGGAGATGGGAGAGTGGAGAGGAGAGTTGCAGAGGGAGGGAGATGGGATAGTGGAGAGAGGTGCAGATAGGAGAGGAGTTGGGAGAATGGAGAGGAGAGGTGCAGAGAGGAGAGGAGATGGGAGAGTGGAGAGGAGAGGTGCAGAGAGGAGAGGAGATGGGAGAGTGGAGAGGAGAGGTGCAGAGAGGAGAGGAGAGTGGAGAGGGAGATGTGAGAGTGGAGAGGAGGTGCAGAGAGGAGAGGAGATGGGAGAGGAGAGGAGATGGGAGAGAGGAGAGGAGATGTGAGAGTGGAGAGGAGAGGTGCAGAGAGGAGAGATAGGAGAGTGGAGAGGAGAGGTGCAGAGAGGAGAGGAGATAGGAGAGTGGAGAGGAGAGGTGCAGAGAGGAGAGGAGATGGGAGAGTGGAGAGGAGAGGTGCAGAGAGGAGAGGAGATGGGAGAGTGGAGAGGAGAGGTGCAGAGAGGAGAGGAGATGGGAGAGTGGAGAGGAGAGGTGCAGAGTGGTGAGGAGAGATGCAGAGAGGAGGGAGATGGGAGAGTGGAGAGGAGAGGTGCAGAGAGGAGAGGAGAGGGAGAGTATAGAGGAGAGTGCAGAGAGGAGAGGAGATGGGAGAGTGGAGAGGAGAGGTGCAGAGAGGAGAGGAGATGGGAGAGTGGAGAGGAGAGGTGCAGAGAGGAGAGGAGATGGGAGAGTGGAGAGGAGAGGTGCAGAGAGGAGAGGAGATGGGAGAGTGGAGAGGAGAGGTGCAGAGAGGAGAGGAGATGTGAGAGTGGAGAGGAGAGGTGCAGAGAGGAGAGGAGATGGGAGAGTGGAGAGGAGAGGTGCAGAGAGGAGAGGAGATGTGAGAGTGGAGAGGAGAGGTGCAGAGAGGAGAGGAGATATGAGAGTGGAGAGGAGAGGTGCAGAGAGGAGAGGAGATGGAGGTGAGTGGAGAGGTGCAGAGGTGCAGAGAGGAGAGGAGATGGGAGAGTGGAGAGGAGAGGTGCAGAGAGGAGGAGATGGGAGAGTGGAGAGGAGAGGTGCAGAGTGGTGAGGAGAGATGGAGAGAGGAGAGGAGATGAGAGAGTGGAGAGGAGATGGGAGAGTGGAGAGGAGAGGTGCAGAGAGAGGAGAGTGGAGAGGAGATGTGAGAGTGGAGAGGAGAGGTGCAGAGAGGAGAGGAGATGGGAGAGGAGATGTGAGAGTGGAGAGGAGAGGTGCAGAGAGGAGAGGAGATAGGAGAGTGGAGAGGAGAGATGCAGAGAGGAGAGGAGATGGGAGAGTGGAGAGGAGAGGTGCAGAGAGGAGAGGAGATGGGAGAGTGGAGAGGAGAGGTGCAGAGAGGAGAGGAGATGGGAGAGTGGAGAGGAGAGATGAAGAGTGGAGAGGAGATGGGAGAGTGGAGAGGAGATGGGAGAGTGGAGAGGAGAGTTGCAGAGAGGAGAGGAGATGGGATAGTGGAGAGGAGAGGTGCAGATAGGAGAGGAGATGGGAGAGTGGAGAGGAGAGGTGCAGAGAGGAGAGGAGATGGGAGAGTGGAGAGGAGAGGTGCAGAGAGGAGAGGAGATGGGAGAGTGGAGAGGAGAGGTGCAGAGAGGAGAGGAGAGTGGAGAGGAGATGTGAGAGTGGAGAGGAGAGGTGCAGAGAGGAGAGGAGATGGGAGAGGGAGATGGGAGATGGGAGAGGAGATGGAGAGTGGAGAGGAGAGGTGCAGAGAGGAGAGGAGATGGGAGAGTGGAGAGGAGAGGTGCAGAGGGAGAGGCGATAGGAGAGTGGAGAGGAGAGATGCAGAGAGAGAGGAGATGAGAGAGTGGAGAGGAGAGGTGCAGAGAGTAGAAGAGATGGGAGAGTGGAGAGGAGAGGTGCAGAGAGGAGAGGAGATGGGAGAGTGGAGAGAGGAGAGTGCAGAGAGGAGAGGAGATGGAGAGGAGATGTGAGAGTGGAGAGGAGGTGCAGAGAGGAGAGGAGATGGGAGAGGAGAGAGGAGATGGGAGAGAGGAGAGGAGATGGGAGAGTGGAGAGGAGAGGTGCAGAGAGGAGAGGAGATGGGAGAGTGGAGAGGAGAGGTGCAGAGAGGAGAGGAGATGGGAGAGTGGAGAGGAGAGATGAAGAGTGGAGAGGAGATGGGAGAGTGGAGAGGAGATGGGAGAGTGGAGAGGAGAGTTGCAGAGAGGAGAGGAGATGGGATAGTGGAGAGGAGAGGTGCAGATATGAGAGGAGATGGGAGAATGGAGAGGAGAGGTGCAGAGAGGAGAGGAGATGGGAGAGTGGAGAGGAGAGGTGCAGAGAGGAGAGGAGAGTGGAGAGGAGATGTGAGAGTGGAGAGGAGAGGTGCAGAGAGGAGAGGAGATGGGAGAGGAGAGAGGAGATGGGAGAGGAGAGGAGATGTGAGAGTGGAGAGGAGAGGTGCAGAGAGGAGAGGAGATAGGAGAGTGGAGAGGAGCTGTGCAGAGATGAGAGGAGATAGGAGAGTGGAGAGGAGAGATGCAGAGAGGAGAGGAGATGGGAGAGTGGAGAGGAGAGGTGCAGAGAGTAGAGGAGATGGGAGAGTGGAGAGGAGAGTTGCAGAGAGGAGAGGAGATGGGATAGTGGAGAGGAGAGGTGCAGATAGGAGAGGAGTTGGGAGAATGGAGAGGAGAGGTGCAGAGAAGAGAGGAGATGGGAGAGTGGAGAGGGAGAGGTGCAGAGAGGAGAGGAGATGGGAGAGTGGATAGGAGAGGTGCAGAGAGGAGAGGAGAGTGGAGAGGAGATGTGAGAGTGGAGAGGAGAGGTGCAGAGAGGAGAGGAGATGGGAGAGGAGAGAGGAGATGGGAGAGAGGAGAGGAGATGTGAGAGTGGAGAGGAGAGGTGCAGAGAGGAGAGGAGATAGGAGAGTGGAGAGGAGAGGTGCAGAGAGGAGAGGAGATAGGAGAGTGGAGAGGAGAGGTGCAGATAGGAGAGGAGATGGGAGAGTGGAGAGGAGAGGTGCAGAGAGGAGAGGAGATGGGAGAGTGGAGAGGAGAGGTGCAGAGAGGAGATGGGAGAGTGGAGAGGAGAGGTGCAGAGTGGTGAGGAGAGATGCAGAGAGGAGATGGGAGAGTGGAGAGGAGAGGTGCAGAGAGGAGAGGAGATAGGAGAGTATAGAGGAGAGGTGCAGAGAGGAGAGGAGATAGGAGAGTGGAGAGGAGAGGTGCAGATAGGAGAGGAGATGGGAGAGTGGAGAGGAGAGGTGCAGAGAGGAGAGGAGATGGGAGAGTGGAGAGGAGAGGTGCAGAGAGGAGAGGAGATAGGAGAGTGGAGAGGAGAGGTGCAGAGAGGAGAGGAGATGTGAGAGTGGAGAGGAGAGGTGCAGAGAGGAGAGGAGATGGGAGAGTGGAGAGGAGAGGTGCAGAGAGGAGAGGAGATGTGAGAGTGGAGAGGAGAGGTGCAGAGAGGAGAGGAGATAGGAGAGTGGAGAGGAGAGGTGCAGAGAGGAGAGGAGATAGGTGAGTGGAGAGGAGAGGTGCAGATAGGAGAGGAGATGGGAGAGTGGAGAGGAGAGGTGCAGAGAGGAGAGGAGATGGGAGAGTGGAGAGGAGAGGTGCAGAGTGGTGAGGAGAGATGCAGAGAGGAGAGGAGATGAGAGAGTGGAGAGGAGATGGGAGAGTGGAGAGGAGAGGTGCAGAGAGGAGAGGAGAGTGGAGAGGAGATGTGAGAGTGGAGAGGAGAGGTGCAGAGAGGAGAGGAGATAGGAGAGTGGAGAGGAGAGATGCAGAGAGGAGAGGAGATGGGAGAGTGGAGAGGAGAGGTGCAGAGAGGAGAGGAGATGGGAGAGTGGAGAGGAGAGGTGCAGAGAGGAGAGGAGATGGGAGAGTGGAGAGGAGAGTGCAGAGAGGAGAGGAGATGGGAGAGTGGAGAGGAGAGGTGCAGAGAGTAGAGGAGATGGGAGAGTGGAGAGGAGAGTTGCAGAGAGGAGAGGAGATGGGATAGTGGAGAGGAGAGGTGCAGATAGGAGAGGAGTTGGGAGAATGGAGAGGAGAGGTGCAGAGAGGAGAGGAGATGGGAGAGTGGAGAGGAGAGGTGCAGAGAGGAGAGGAGATGGGAGAGTGGAGAGGAGAGGTGCAGAGAGGAGAGGAGAGTGGAGAGGAGATGTGAGAGTGGAGAGGAGAGGTGCAGAGAGGAGAGGAGATGGGAGAGGAGAGAGGAGATGGGAGAGAGGAGAGGAGATGTGAGAGTGGAGAGGAGAGGTGCAGAGAGGAGAGGAGATAGGAGAGTGGAGAGGAGAGGTGCAGAGAGGAGAGGAGATGGGAGAGTGGAGAGGAGAGGTGCAGATAGGAGAGGAGATGGGAGAGTGGAGAGGAGAGGTGCAGAGAGGAGAGGAGATGGGAGAGTGGAGAGGAGATGGGAGAGTGGAGAGGAGAGGTGCAGAGTGGTGAGGAGAGATGCAGAGAGGAGAGGAGATGGGAGAGTGGAGAGGAGAGATGAAGAGTGGAGAGGAGATGGGAGAGTGGAGAGGAGATGGGAGAGTGGAGAGGAGAGTTGCAGAGAGGAGAGGAGATGGGATAGTGGAGAGGAGAGGTGCAGATAGGAGAGGAGATGGGAGAATGGAGAGGAGAGGTGCAGAGAGGAGAAGAGATGGGAGAGTGGAGAGGAGAGGTGCAGAGAGGAGAGGAGATGGGAGAGTGGAGAGGAGAGGTGCAGAGAGGAGAGGAGATGGAGAGAGATGGAGAGTGGAGAGGAGGTGCAGAGAGGAGAGGAGATGGGAGAGGAGAGAGGAGATGGGAGAGAGGAGAGGAGATGTGAGAGTGGAGAGGAGAGGTGCAGAGAGGAGAGGAGATAGGAGAGTGGAGAGGAGAGGTGCAGAGAGGAGAGGAGATGGGAGAGTGGAGAGGAGAGATGCAGAGAGAGAGGAGATGAGAGAGTGGAGAGGAGAGGTGCAGAGAGGAGAGGAGATGGGAGAGTGGAGAGGAGGAGAGAGGAGAGGAGATGGGAGAGTGGAGAGGAGAGGTGCAGAGGGAGAGGAGATGGGAGGGAGTGGAGAGGAGAGATGAAGAGTGGAGAGGAGATGGGAGAGTGGAGAGGAGATGGGAGAGTGGAGAGGAGAGTTGCAGAGAGGAGAGGAGATGGGATAGTGGAGAGGAGAGGTGCAGATATGAGAGGAGATGGGAGAATGGAGAGGAGAGGTGCAGAGAGGAGAGGAGATGGGAGAGTGGAGAGGAGAGGTGCAGAGAGAGAGAGGAGAGATGTGAGAGTGGAGGAGGAGAGGTGCAGAGAGTGAGGAGATGGGAGAGGAGAGAGGAGATGGGAGAGGAGAGGAGATGTGAGAGTGGAGAGGAGAGTGCAGAGAGGAGAGGAGATAGGAGAGTGGAGAGGAGAGGTGCAGAGAGGAGAGGAGATAGGAGAGTGGAGAGGAGAGATGCAGAGAGGAGAGGAGATGGGAGAGTGGAGAGGAGAGGTGCAGAGAGTAGAGGAGATGGGAGAGTGGAGAGGAGAGTTGCAGAGAGGAGAGGAGATGGGATAGTGGAGAGGAGAGTGCAGATAGGAGAGGTTGGGAGAATGGAGAGGAGAGCTGCAGAGAAGAGAGGAGATGGGAGAGTGGAGAGGAGAGGTGCAGAGAGGAGAGGAGATGGGAGAGTGGATAGGAGAGGTGCAGAGAGGAGAGGAGAGTGGAGAGGAGATGTGAGAGTGGAGAGGAGAGGTGCAGAGAGGAGAGGAGATGGGAGAGGAGGAGGGAGATGGGAGAGAGGAGAGGAGATGTGAGAGTGGAGAGGAGAGGTGCAGAGAGGAGAGGAGATGGGAGAGTGGAGAGGAGAGGTGCAGAGAGGAGGGGAGATAGGAGAGTGGAGAGGAGAGATGCAGAGAGGAGAGGAGATGGGAGAGTGGAGAGGAGAGGTGCAGAGAGTAGAGGAGATGGGAGAGTGGAGAGGAGAGGTGCAGAGAGGAGAGGAGATGGGAGAGTGGAGAGGAGAGGTGCAGAGAGGAGAGGAGAGTGGAGGGAGATGTGAGAGTGGAGAGAGGTGCAGAGAGGAGAGGAGATGGGAGAGGAGAGGAGAGATGGGAGAGAGGAGGAGATGGGAGAGTGGAGAGGAGAGGTGCAGGGAGGAGAGGAGATGGGAGAGTGGAGAGGAGAGGTGCAGAGAGGAGAGGAGAGTGGAGAGGAGATGTGCAGAGTGGTGAGGAGAGATGCAGAGAGGAGAGGAGATGAGAGAGTGGAGAGGAGATGGGAGAGTGAGAGGGAGAGTGCAGAGAGGAGAGGGAGAGTGGAGAGGAGATGTGAGAGTGGAGAGGAGAGTGCAGAGAGGAGAGGAGATGGGAGAGTGGAGAGGAGAGATGCAGAGAGGAGAGGAGATGGGAGAGTGGAGAGGAGAGGTGCAGAGAGGAGAGGAGATGGGAGAGTGGAGAGGAGAGGTGCAGAGAGGAGAGGAGATGGGAGAGTGGAGAGGAGAGATGAAGGTGGAGAGGAGATGGGAGAGTGGAGAGGAGATGGGAGAGTGGAGAGGAGAGTTGCAGAGAGGAGAGGAGATGGGATAGTGGAGAGGAGAGGTGCAGAGAGTAGAGGAGATGGGAGAGTGGAGAGGAGAGTTGCAGAGAGGAGAGGAGATGGGATAGTGGAGAGGAGAGGTGCAGATAGGAGAGGAGTTGGGAGAATGGAGAGGAGAGGTGCAGAGAAGAGAGGAGATGGGAGAGTGGAGAGGAGAGGTGCAGAGAGGAGAGGAGATGGGAGAGTGGATAGGAGAGGTGCAGAGAGGAGAGGAGAGTGGAGAGGAGATGTGAGAGTGGAGAGGAGAGGTGCAGAGAGGAGAGGAGATGGGAGAGGAGAGAGGAGATGGGAGAGAGGAGAGGAGATGTGAGAGTGGAGAGGAGAGGTGCAGAGAGGAGAGGAGATAGGAGAGTGGAGAGGAGAGGTGCAGAGAGGAGAGGAGATAGGAGAGTGGAGAGGAGAGGTGCAGATAGGAGAGGAGATGGGAGAGTGGAGAGGAGAGGTGCAGAGAGGAGAGGAGATGGGAGAGTGGAGAGGAGATGGGAGAGTGGAGAGGAGAGGTGCAGAGTGGTGAGGAGAGATGCAGAGAGGAGAGGAGATGGGAGAGTGGAGAGGAGAGATGAAGAGTGGAGAGGAGATGGGAGAGTGGAGAGGAGATGGGAGAGTGGAGAGGAGAGTTGCAGAGAGGAGAGGAGATGGGATAGTGGAGAGGAGAGGTGCAGATAGGAGAGGAGATGGGAGAATGGAGAGGAGAGGTGCAGAGAGGAGAAGAGATGGGAGAGTGGAGAGGAGAGGTGCAGAGAGGAGAGGAGATGGGAGAGTGGAGAGGAGAGGTGCAGAGAGGAGAGGAGAGTGGAGAGGAGATGTGAGAGTGGAGAGGAGAGGTGCAGAGAGGAGAGGAGATGGGAGAGGAGAGAGGAGATGGGAGAGAGGAGAGGAGATGTGAGAGTGGAGAGGAGAGGTGCAGAGAGGAGAGGAGATAGGAGAGTGGAGAGGAGAGGTGCAGAGAGGAGAGGAGATAGGAGAGTGGAGAGGAGAGATGCAGAGAAGAGAGGAGATGAGAGAGTGGAGAGGAGAGGTGCAGAGAGGAGAGGAGATGGGAGAGTGGAGAGGAGAGGTGCAGAGCGGAGAGGAGATGGGAGAGTGGAGAGGAGAGGTGCAGAGAGGAGAGGAGATGGGAGAGTGGAGAGGAGAGATGAAGAGTGGAGAGGAGATGGGAGAGTGGAGAGGAGATGGGAGAGTGGAGAGGAGAGTTGCAGAGAGGAGAGGAGATGTGATAGTGGAGAGGAGAGGTGCAGATATGAGAGGAGATGGGAGAATGGAGAGGAGAGGTGCAGAGAGGAGAGGAGATGGGAGAGTGGAGAGGAGAGGTGCAGAGAGGAGAGGAGAGTGGAGAGATGTGAGAGTGGAGAGGAGAGGTGCAGAGAGGTGAGGAGATGGGAGAGGAGAGAGGAGATGGGAGAGGAGAGGAGATGTGAGAGTGGAGAGGAGAGGTGCAGAGAGGAGAGGAGATAGGAGAGTGGAGAGGAGCGGTGCAGAGAGGAGAGGAGATAGGAGAGTGGAGAGGAGAGATGCAGAGAGGAGAGGAGATGGGAGAGTGGAGAGGAGAGGTGCAGAGAGTAGAGGAGATGGGAAAGTGGAGAGGAGAGTTGCAGAGAGGAGAGGAGATGGGATAGTGGAGAGGAGAGGTGCAGATAGGAGAGGAGTTGGGAGAATGGAGAGGAGAGCTGCAGAGAAGAGAGGAGATGGGAGAGTGGAGAGGAGAGGTGCAGAGAGGAGAGGAGATGGGAGAGTGGATAGGAGAGGTGCAGAGAGGAGAGGAGAGTGGAGAGGAGATGTGAGAGTGGAGAGGAGAGGTGCAGAGAGGAGAGGAGATGGGAGAGGAGAGAGGAGATGGGAGAGAGGAGAGGAGATGTGAGAGTGGAGAGGAGAGGTGCAGAGAGGAGAGGAGATAGGAGAGTGGAGAGGAGAGGTGCAGAGAGGAGAGGAGATAGGAGAGTGGAGAGGAGAGATGCAGAGAGGAGAGGAGATGGGAGAGTGGAGAGGAGAGGTGCAGAGAGGAGAGGAGATGGGAGAGTGGAGAGGAGAGGTGCAGAGAGGAGAGGAGATGGGAGAGTGGAGAGGAGAGGTGCAGAGAGGAGAGGAGAGTGGAGAGGAGATGTGAGAGTGGAGAGGAGAGGTGCAGAGAGGAGAGGAGATGGGAGAGGAGAGAGGAGATGGGAGAGAGGAGAGGAGATGGGAAAGTGGAGAGGAGAGGTGCAGGGAGGAGAGGAGATGGGAGAGTGGAGAGGAGAGGTGCAGAGAGGAGAGGAGAGTGGAGAGGAGATGTGAGAGTGGAGAGGAGAGGTGCAGAGAGGAGAGGAGATGGGAGAGTGGAGAGGAGAGGTGCAGAGAGGAGAGGAGAGTGGAGAGGAGATGTGAGAGTGGAGAGGAGAGGTGCAGAGAGGAGGGGATATGGGAGAGGAGAGAGAGATGGGAGAGAGGAGAGGAGATGGGAGAGTGGAGAGGAGAGGTGCAGAGAGGAGAGGAGATGGGAGAGTGGAGAGGAGAGGTGCAGAGAGGAGAGGAGATGGGAGAGTGGAGAGGAGAGATGAAGAGTGGAGAGGAGATGGGAGAGTGGAGAGGAGATGGGAGAGTGGAGAGGAGAGTTGCAGAGAGGAGAGGAGATGGGATAGTCGAGAGGAGAGGTGCAGATAGGAGAGGAGATGGGAGAATGGAGAGGAGAGGTGCAGAGAGTAGAGGAGATAGGAGAGTGGAGAGGAGAGGTGCAGAGAGGAGAGGAGATAGGAGAGTGGAGAGGAGAGATGCAGAGAGGAGAGGAGATGGGAGAGTGGAGAGGAGAGGTGCAGAGAGTAGAGGAGATGGGAGAGTGGAGAGGAGAGGTGCAGAGAGGAGAGGAGATGGGAGAGTGGAGAGGAGAGGTTCAGAGAGGAGAGGAGAGTGGAGAGGAGATGTGAGAGTGGAGAGGAGAGGTGCAGAGAGGAGAGGAGATGGGAGATGGGAGAGGAGAGAGGAGATGGGAGAGTGGATAGGAGAGTTGCAGAGAGGAGAGGAGATGGGATAGTGGAGAGGAGAGGTGCAGATAGGTGAAGAGATGGGAGAATGGAGAGGAGAGGTGCAGAGAGGAGAGGAGATGGGAGAGTGGAGAGGAGAGGTGCAGAGAGGAGAGGAGAGGAGATGGGAGAGTGGAGAGGAGAGGTGCAGAGAGGAGAGGAGAGTTGTAAAGAGAGGAGAGGAGATGGGAGAGTGGAGAGGAGATGGGAGAGTGGAGAGGAGAGGTGCAGAGAGGAGAGGAGATGGGAGAGAGGAGAGGAGATGTGAGAGTGGAGAGGAGAGGTGCAGAGAGGAGAGGAGATGGGAGAGTGGAGAGGAGAGGTGCATAGAGGAGAGGAGATGGGATAGTGGAGAGGAGAGGTGCAGAGAGGAGAGGCGATGGGAGAGTGGAGAGGAGATGGGAGAGTGGAGAGGAGAGTTGCAGAGAGAAGAGGAGATGGGAGAGGAGAGAGGACATGGGAGAGAGGAGAGGAGATGTGAGAGTGGAGAGGAGAGGTGCAGAGAGTAGAGGAGATGGGAGAGTGTAGAGGAGAGGTGCAGAGAGGAGAGGAGATGGGAGAGTGGAGAGGAGAGGTTCAGAGAGGAGAGGAGAGTGGAGAGGAGAGTTGCAGAGAGGAGAGGAGATGGGATAGTGGAGAGGAGAGGTGCAGATAGGAGAGGAGATGGGAGAATGGAGAGGAGAGGTGCAGAGAGGAGAGGAGATGGGAGAGTGGAGAGGAGAGGTGCAGAGAGGAGAGGAGAGGAGATGGGAGAGTGGAGAGGAGAGGTGCAGAGAGGAGAGGAGAGTTGTAAAGAGAGGAGAGGAGATGGGAGAGTGGAGAGGAGATGGGAGAGTGGAGAGGAGAGGTGCAGAGAGGAGAGGAGATGGGAGAGGAGAGAGGAGATGGGAGAGAGGAGAGGAGATGTGAGAGTGGAGAGGAGAGGTGCAGAGAGGAGAGGAGATGGGAGAGTGGAGAGGAGAGGTGCATAGAGGAGAGGAGATGGGATAGTGGAGAGGAGAGGTGCAGAGAGGAGAGGCGATGGGAGAGTGGAGAGGAGATGGGAGAGTGGAGAGGAGAGTTGCAGAGAGAAGAGGAGATGGGATAGTGGAGAGGAGAGGTGCAGATAGGAGAGGAGATGGGAGAATGGAGAGGAGAGGTGCAGAGAGGAGAGGAGATGGGAGAGTGGAGAGGAGAAGTGCAGAGAGGAGAGGAGATGGGAGAGTGGAGAGTAGAGGTGCAGAGAGGAGGGAGAGTGGAGAGGAGATGTGAGAGTGGAGAGAGAGGTGCAGAGAGAGAGGAGATGGGAGAGGAGAGAGGACATGGGAGAGAGGGAGAGGAGATGTGAGAGTGGAGAGGAGAGGTGCAGAGAGGAGAGGAGATGGAGAGTGGAGAGGACAGGTGCAGAGAGGAGAGGAGATGGGAGAGTGGAGAGGAGAGGTGCAGAGTGTAGAGGAGATGGGAGAGTGGAGAGGAGAGGTGCAGAGAGGAGAGGAGATGGGAGAGTGGAGAGGAGAGGTTCAGAGAGGAGAGGAGAGTGGAGAGGAGATGTGAGAGTGGAGAGGAGAGGTGCAGAGAGGAGAGGAGATGGGAGAGGAGAGAGGAGATGGGAGAGTGGATAGGAGAGTTGCAGAGAGGAGAGGAGATGGGATAGTGGAGAGGAGAGGTGCAGATAGGAGAGGAGATGGGAGAATGGAGAGGAGAGGTGCAGAGAGGAGAGGAGATGGGAGAGTGGAGAGGAAATGTGCAGAGAGGAGAGGAGATGGAGGAGGAGATGGGAGAGTGGAGAGGAGATGGGAGAGTGGAGAGGAGAGGTGCAGAGAGGAGAGGAGAGGAGATGGGAGAGTGGAGAGGAGAGGTGCAGAGAGGAGAGGAGAGGTGCAGAGAGGAGAGGAGATGGGAGAGTGGAGAGGAGATGGGAGAGTGGAGAGGAGAGGTGCAGAGAGGAGAGGAGATGGGAGAGGAGAGAGGAGATGGGAGAGAGGAGAGGAGATGTGAGAGTGGAGAGGAGAGGTGCAGAGAGGAGAGCAGATGGGAGAGTGGAGAGGAGAGGTGCATAGAGGAGAGGAGATGGGATAGTGGAGAGGAGAGGTGCAGAGAGGAGAGGCGATGGGAGAGTGGAGAGGAGATGGGAGAGTGGAGAGGAGAGTTGCAGAGAGAAGAGGAGATGGGATAGTGGAGAGGAGAGGTGCAGATAGGAGAGGAGATGGGAGAATGGAGAGGAGAGGTGCAGAGAGGAGAGGAGATGGGAGAGTGGAGAGGAAAGGTGCAGAGAGGAGAGGAGATGGGAGAGTGGAGAGGAGAGGTGCAGAGAGGAGAGGAGATGGGACAGTGGAGAGGAGAGGTGCAGAGAGGAGAGGAGATGGGAGAGTGGAGAGGAGAGGTGCAGAGAGGAGAGGAGATGGGAGAGTGAAGAGGAGAGTTGCAGAGAGGAGAGGAGAGGTGCAGAGAGGAGAGGAGATGGGAGAGTGGAGAGGAGAGGTACAGAGAGGAGAGGAGATGGGATAGTGGAGAGGAGATGGGAGAGAGGAGAGGAGATGTGAGAGTGGAGTGGAGAGGTGCAGAGTGGAGAGGTGCAGATAGGAGAGGTGCAGATAGGAGAGGAGATAGGAGAGTGGAGAGGAGAGGTGCAGAGAGGAGAGGAGATAGGAGAGTGGAGAGGAGAGGTGCAGAGAGGAGAGGAGATGGGACAGTGGAGAGGAGAGGTGCAGAGAGGAGAGGAGATGGGAGAGTGGAGAGGAGAGGTGCAGAGAGGAGAGAGAGATGGGAGAGTGAAGAGGAGAGTTGCAGAGAGGAGAGGAGAGGTGCAGAGAGGAGAGGAGATGGGAGAGTGGAGAGGAGAGGTGCAGAGAGGAGAGGAGATGGGATAGTGGAGAGGAGATGGGAGAGAGGAGAGGAGATGTGAGAGTGGAGTGGAGAGGTGCAGAGTGGAGAGGTGCAGATAGGAGAGGAGATAGGAGAGTGGAGAGGAGAGGTGCAGAGAGGAGAGGAGATATGAGAGGAGAGAGGAGATGGGAGAGTGGAGAGGAGATGTGAGAGTGGAGAGGAGAGGTGCAGAGAGGAGAGGAGATGGGAGAGTGGAGAGGAGAGGTGCAGAGAGGAGAGGAGATGGGATAGTGGAGAGGAGAGGTGCAGAGAGGAGAGGAGATGGGAGAGTGGAGAGGAGAGGTGCAGAGAGGAGAGGAGATGGGAGAGTGGAGAGGAGAGGTTCAGAGAGGAGAGGAGAGTGGAAAGGAGATGTGAGAGTGGAGAGGAGAGGTGCAGAGGGGAGAGGAGATGGGAGAGGAGAGAGGAGATGGGAGAGTGGAGAGGAGAGTGCAGAGAGAGAGGAGATGGGATAGTGGAGAGGAGAGGTGCAGATAGGAGAGGAGATGGGAGAATGGAGAGGAGAGGTGCAGAGAGGAGAGGAGATGGGAGAGTGGAGAGGAAGGTGCAGAGAGCAGAGGATATGGAGGAGGAGATGGGAGAGTGGAGAGGAGATGGGAGAGTGGAGAGGAGATGGGAGAGTGGAGAGGAGAGGTGCAGAGAGGAGAGGAGATGGGAGAGGAGAGAGGAGATGGGAGAGAGGAGAGGAGATGTGAGAGTGGAGAGGAGAGGTGCAGAGAGGAGAGGAGATGGGAGAGTGGAGAGGAGAGGTGCAGAGAGGAGAAGAGATGGGATAGTGGAGAGGAGATGGGAGAGTGGAGAGGAGAGTTGCAGAGAGGAGAGGAGATGGGATAGTGGAGAGGAGAGGTGCAGATAGGAGAGGAGATGGGAGAATGGAGAGGAGAGGTGCAGAGAGGAGAGGAGATGGGAGAGTGGAGAGGAAAGGTGCAGAGAGGAGAGGAGATGGGAGAGTAGAGAGGAGAGGTGCAGAGAGGAGAGGAGATGGGACAGTGGAGAGGAGAGGTGCAGAGAGGAGAGGAGATGGGAGAGTGGAGAGGAGAGGTGCAGAGAGGAGAGGAGATGGGAGAGTGAAGAGGAGAGTTGCAGAGAGGAGAGAGGGTGCAGAGAGGAGAGGAGATGGGAGAGTGGAGAGGAGAGGTACAGAGAGGAGAGGAGATGGGATAGTGGAGAGGAGATGGGAGAGAGGAGAGGAGATGTGAGAGTGGAGTGGAGAGGTGCAGAGTGGAGAGGTGCAGATAGGAGAGGAGATAGGAGAGTGGAGAGGAGAGGTGCAGAGAGGAGAGGAGATGGGAGAGTGGAGAGGAGATGGGAGAGAGGAGAGGAGATGTGAGAGTGGAGAGGAGATGTGAGAGTGGAGAGGAGAGGTGCAGAGAGGAGAGGAGATGGGAGAGTGGAGAGGAGAGGTGCAGAGAGGAGAGGAGATGGGATAGTGGAGAGGAGAGGTGCAGAGAGGAGGAGATGGGAGAGTGGAGAGGAGATGGGAGAGTGGAGAGGAGATTTGCAGAGAGGAGAGGAGATGGGATAGTGGAGAGGAGAGTTGCAGATAGGAGAGGAGATGGGAGAATGGAGAGGAGAGGTGCAGAGAGGAGAGGAGATGGGAGAGTGGAGAGGAAAGGTGCAGAGAGGAGAGGAGATGGGATAGTGGAGAGGAGAGGTGCAGAGAGGGAGAGATGGGAGAGTGGAGAGGAGATGGGAGAGTGGAGAGGAGAGTTGCAGAGAGAGAGGAGATGGGATAGTGGAGAGGAGAGGTGCAGATAGGAGAGGAGATGGGAGAATGGAGAGGAGAGGTGCAGAGAGGAGAGAGATGGGAGAGTGGAGAGGAGAAGTGCAGAGAGGAGAGGAGATGGGAGAGTGGAGAGGAGAGGTGCAGAGAGGAGAGAGAGTGGAGAGGAGATGTGAGAGTGGAGAGGAGAGGTGCAGAGAGGAGAGGAGATGGGAGAGGAGAGAGGACATGGGAGAGAGGAGAGGAGATGTGAGAGTGGAGAGGAGAGGTGCAGAGAGGAGAGGAGATAGGAGAGTGGAGAGGAGAGGTGCAGAGAGGAGAGGAGATGGGAGAGTGGAGAGGAGAGGTGCAGAGTGTAGAGGAGATGGGAGAGTGGAGAGGAGAGGTGCAGAGAGGAGAGGAGATGGGAGAGTGGAGAGGAGAGGTTCAGAGAGGAGAGGAGAGTGGAGAGGAGATGTGAGAGTGGAGAGGAGAGGTGCAGAGAGGAGAGGAGATGGGAGAGGAGAGAGGAGATGGGAGAGTGGATAGGAGAGTTGCAGAGAGGAGAGGAGATGGGATAGTGGAGAGGAGAGGTGCAGATAGGAGAGGAGATGGGAGAATGGAGAGGAGAGGTGCAGAGAGGAGAGGAGATGGGAGAGTGGAGAGGAAATGTGCAGAGAGGAGAGGAGATGGAGGAGGAGATGGGAGAGTGGAGAGGAGATGGGAGAGTGGAGAGGAGAGGTGCAGAGAGGAGAGGAGAGGAGATGGGAGAGTGGAGAGGAGAGGTGCAGAGAGGAGAGGAGAGGTGCAGAGGGGAGGAGATGGGAGAGTGGAGAGGAGATGGGAGAGTGGAGAGGAGAGGTGCAGAGAGGAGAGGAGATGGGAGAGGAGAGAGGAGATGGGAGAGAGGAGAGGAGATGTGAGAGTGGAGAGGAGAGGTGCAGAGAGGAGAGCAGATGGGAGAGTGGAGAGGAGAGGTGCATAGAGGAGAGGAGATGGGATAGTGGAGAGGAGAGGTGCAGAGAGGAGAGGCGATGGGAGAGTGGAGAGGAGATGGGAGAGTGGAGAGGAGAGTTGCAGAGAGAAGAGGAGATGGGATAGTGGAGAGGAGAGGTGCAGATAGGAGAGGAGATGGGAGAATGGAGAGGAGAGGTGCAGAGAGGAGAGGAGATGGGAGAGTGGAGAGGAAAGGTGCAGAGAGGAGAGGAGATGGGAGAGTGGAGAGGAGAGGTGCAGAGAGGAGAGGAGATGGGACAGTGGAGAGGAGAGGTGCAGAGAGGAGAGGAGATGGGAGAGTGGAGAGGAGAGGTGCAGAGAGGAGAGGAGATGGGAGAGTGAAGAGGAGAGTTGCAGAGAGGAGAGGAGAGGTGCAGAGAGGAGAGGAGATGGGAGAGTGGAGAGGAGAGGTACAGAGAGGAGAGGAGATGGGATAGTGGAGAGGAGATGGGAGAGAGGAGAGGAGATGTGAGAGTGGAGTGGAGAGGTGCAGAGTGGAGAGGTGCAGATAGGAGAGGAGATAGGAGAGTGGAGAGGAGAGGTGCAGAGAGGAGAGGAGATAGGAGAGGAGAGAGGAGATGGGAGAGTGGAGAGGAGATGTGAGAGTGGAGAGGAGAGGTGCAGAGAGGAGAGGAGATGGGAGAGTGGAGAGGAGAGGTGCAGAGAGGAGAGGAGATGGGATAGTGGAGAGGAGAGGTGCAGAGAGGAGAGGAGATGGGAGAGTGGAGAGGAGAGGTGCAGAGAGGAGAGGAGATGGGAGAGTGGAGAGGAGAGGTTCAGAGAGGAGAGGAGAGTGGAGAGGAGATGTGAGAGTGGAGAGGAGAGGTGCAGAGGGGAGAGGAGATGGGAGAGGAGAGAGGAGATGGGAGAGTGGATAGGAGAGTTGCAGAGAGGAGAGGAGATTGGATAGTGGAGAGGAGAGGTGCAGATAGGAGAGGAGATGGGAGAATGGAGAGGAGAGGTGCAGAGAGGAGAGGAGATGGGAGAGTGGAGAGGAAATGTGCAGAGAGGAGAGGATATGGAGGAGGAGATGGGAGAGTGGAGAGGAGATGGGAGAGTGGAGAGGAGATGGGAGAGTGGAGAGGAGAGGTGCAGAGAGGAGAGGAGATGGGAGAGGGAGAGGAGATGGGAGAGAGGAGAGGAGATGTGAGAGTGGAGAGGAGAGGTGCAGAGAGGAGAGGAGATGGGAGAGTGGAGAGGAGAGGTGCATAGAGGAGAAGAGATGGGATAGTGGAGAGGAGATAGGAGAGTGGAGAGGAGAGTTGCAGAGAGAAGAGGAGATGGGATAGTGGAGAGGAGAGGTGCAGATAGGAGAGGAGATGGGAGAATGGAGAGGAGAGGTGCAGAGAGGAGAGGAGATGGGAGAGTGGAGAGGAAAGGTGCAGAGAGGAGAGGAGATGGGAGAGTAGAGAGGAGAGGTGCAGAGAGGAGAGGAGATGGGACAGTGGAGAGGAGAGGTGCAGAGAGGAGAGGAGATGGGAGAGTGGAGAGGAGAGGTGCAGAGAGGAGAGGAGATGGGAGAGTGGGAGGAGAGTTGCAGAGAGGAGAGGAGAGGTGCAGAGAGGAGAGGAGATGGGAGAGTGGAGAGGAGAGGTACAGAGAGGAGAGGAGATGGGATAGTGGAGAGGAGATGGGAGAGAGGAGGGAGATGTGAGAGTGGAGTGGAGAGGTGCAGAGTGGAGAGGTGCAGATAGGAGAGGAGATAGGAGAGTGGAGAGGAGAGGTGCAGAGAGGAGAGGAGATAGGAGAGGAGAGAGGAGATGGGAGAGAGGAGAGGAGATGTGAGAGTGGAGAGGAGATGTGAGAGTGGAGAGGAGAGGTGCAGAGAGGAGAGGAGATGGGAGAGTGGAGAGGAGAGGTGCAGAGAGGAGAGGAGATGGGATAGTGGAGAGGAGAGGTGCAGAGAGGAGAGGAGATGGGAGAGTGGAGAGGAGATGGGAGAGTGGAGAGGAGATTTGCAGAGAGGAGAGGAGATGGGATAGTGGAGAGGAGAGTTGCAGATAGGAGAGGAGATGGGAGAATGGAGAGGAGAGGTGCAGAGAGGAGAGGAGATGGGAGAGTGGAGAGGAAAGGTGCAGAGAGGAGAGGAGATGGGAGAGTGGAGAGGAGAGGTGCAGAGAGGAGAGGAGATGGGACAGTGGAGAGGAGAGGTGCAGAGAGGAGAGGAGATGGGAGAGTGAAGAGGAGAGGTGCAGAGAGGAGAGGAGGTGGGAGAGTGGAGAGGAGAGTTGCAGAGAGGAGAGGAGATGGGAGAGTGGAGAGGAGAAATGCAGAGAGGAGAGGAGATGTGAGAGGAGAGAGGAGATGGGAGAGAGGAGAGGAGATGTGAGAGTGGAGAGGAGAGGTGCAGAGAGGAGAGGAGATGGGAGTGTGGAGAGGAGAGGTGCAGAGAGGAGGGAGATGGGAGAGTGGAGAGGAGAGGTGCAGAGAGGAGAGGAGATGGGAGAGGAGAGAGGAGATGGGAGAGAGGAGAGGAGATGTGAGAGTGGAGAGGAGAGGTGCAGAGAGGAGAGGAGATGGGAGAGTGGAGAGGAGAGGTGCAGAGAGGAGAGGAGATGGGAGAGGAGAGAGGAGATGGAAGAGAGGAGAGGAGATGTGAGAGGAGAGAGGAGATGGGAGAGAGGAGAGGAGAGGTGCAGAGAGGAGAAGAGATGGGAGAGTGGAGAGGAGAGGTGCAGAGAGGAGAGGAGATGGGAGAGTGGAGAGGAGAGGTGCAGAGAGGAGAGGAGATGGGAGAGGAGAGAGGAGATGGAAGAGAGGAGAGGAGATGTGAGAGTGGAGAGGAGAGGTGCAGAGAGGAGAGGAGATGGGAGAGTGGAGAGGAGAGGTGCAGAGAGGATAGGAGATGGGATAGTGGAGAGGAGATTTGCAGAGAGGAGAGGAGATGGGATAGTGGAGAGGAGAGGTGCAGATAGGAGAGGAGATGGGAGAATGGAGAGGAGAGTTGCAGAGAGGAGAGGAGATGGGAGAGTGGAGAGGAAAGGTGCAGAGAGGAGAGGAGATGGGAGAGTGGAGAGGAGAGGTGCAGAGAGGAGAGGAGATGGGACAGTGGAGAGGAGAGGTGCAGAGAGGAGAGGAGATGGGAGAGTGGAGAGGAGAGGTGCAGAGAGGATAGGAGGTGGGAGAGTGAAGAGGAGAGTTGCAGAGAGGAGAGGAGAGGTGCAGAGAGGAGAGGAGATGGGAGAGTGGAGAGGAGAGGTACAGAGAGGAGAGGAGATGGGATAGTGGAGAGGAGATGGGAGAGAGGAGAGGAGATGTGAGAGTGGAGTGGAGAGGTGCAGAGTGGAGAGGTGCAGATAGGAGAGGAGATAGGAGAGTGGAGAGGAGAGGTGCAGAGAGGAGAGGAGATAGGAGAGGAGAGAGGAGATGGGAGAGAGGAGAGGAGATGTGAGAGTGGAGAGGAGATGTGAGAGTGGAGAGGAGAGGTGCAGAGAGGAGAGGAGATGGGAGAGTGGAGAGGAGAGGTGCAGAGAGGAGAGGAGATGGGATAGTGGAGAGGAGAGGTGCAGAGAGGAGAGGAGATGGGAGAGTGGAGAGGAGATGGGAGAGTGGAGAGGAGATTTGCAGAGAGGAGAGGAGATGGGATAGTGGAGAGGAGAGTTGCAGATAGGAGAGGAGATGGGACAGTGGAGAGGAGAGGTGCAGAGAGGAGAGGAGATGGGAGAGTGGAGAGGAGAGGTGCAGAGGATAGGAGGTGGGAGAGTGGAGAGGAGAGTTGCAGAGAGGAGAGAGATGGGATAGTGGAGAGGAGAGGTGCAGATAGGAGAGGAGATGGGAGAATGGAGAGGAGAGGTGCAGAGAGGAGAGGAGATGGGAGAGTGGAGAGGAAAGGTGCAGAGAGGAGAGGAGATGGGAGAGTGGAGAGGAGAGGTGCAGAGAGGAGAGGAGATGTGAGAGTGGAGTGGAGAGGTGCAGAGTGGAGAGGTGCAGATAGGAGAGGAGATAGGAGAGTGGAGAGGAGAGGTGCAGAGAGGAGAGGAGATAGGAGAGGAGAGAGGAGATGGGAGAGAGGAGAGGAGATGTGAGAGTGGAGAGGAGATGTGAGAGTGGAGAGGAGAGGTACAGAGAGGAGAGGAGATGGGAGAGTGGAGAGGAGAGGTGCAGAGGAGAGGAGATGGGATAGTGGAGAGGAGAGGTGCAGAGAGGAGAGGAGATGGGAGAGTGGAGAGGAGATGGGAGAGTGGAGAGGAGATTTGCAGAGAGGAGAGGAGATGGGATAGTGGAGAGGAGAGTTGCAGATAGGAGAGGAGATGGGAGAATGGAGAGGAGAGGTGCAGAGAGGAGAGGAGATGGGAGAGTGGAGAGGAGATTTGCAGATAGGAGAGGAGATGGGAGAATGGAGAGGAGAGGTGCAGAGAGGAGAGGAGATGGGAGAGTGGAGAGGAAGGTGCAGAGAGGAGAGGAGATGGGAGAGTGGAGAGGAGAGGTGCAGAGAGGAGAGGAGATGGGACAGTGGAGAGGAGAGGTGCAGAGAGGAGAGGAGATGGGAGAGTGAAGAGGAGAGGTGCAGAGAGGAGAGGAGGTGGGAGAGTGGAGAGGAGAGTTGCAGAGAGGAGAGGAGATGGGAGAGTGGAGAGGAGAAATGCAGAGAGGAGAGGAGATGTGAGAGGAGAGAGGAGATGGGAGAGAGGAGAGGAGATGTGAGAGTGGAGAGGAGAGGTGCAGAGAGGAGAGGAGATGGGAGAGTGGAGAGGAGAGGTGCAGAGAGGAGAGGAGATGGGAGAGTGGAGAGGAGAGGTGCAGAGAGGAGAGGAGATGGGAGAGGAGAGAGGAGATGGGAGAGAGGAGAGGAGATGTGAGAGTGGAGAGGAGAGGTGCAGAGAGGAGAGGAGATGGGAGAGTGGAGAGGAGAGGTGCAGAGAGGAGAGGAGATGGGAGAGGAGAGAGGAGATGGAAGAGAGGAGAGGAGATGTGAGAGGAGAGAGGAGATGGGAGAGAGGAGAGGAGAGGTGCAGAGAGGAGAAGAGATGGGAGAGTGGAGAGGAGAGGTGCAGAGAGGAGAGGAGATGGGAGAGTGGAGAGGAGAGGTGCAGAGAGGAGAGGAGATGGGAGAGGAGAGGAGATGGAAGAGAGGAGAGGGAGATGTGAGAGTGGAGAGGAGAGGTGCAGAGAGGAGAGGAGATGGGAGAGTGGAGAGGAGAGGTGCAGAGAGGATAGGAGATGGGATAGTGGAGAGGAGATTTGCAGAGAGGAGAGGAGATGGGATAGTGGAGAGGAGAGGTGCAGATAGGAGAGGAGATGGGAGAATGGAGAGGAGAGTTGCAGAGAGGAGAGGAGATGGGAGAGTGGAGAGGAAAGGTGCAGAGAGGAGAGGAGATGGGACAGTGGAGAGGAGAGGTGCAGAGAGGAGAGGAGATGGGAGAGTGGAGAGGAGAGGTGCAGAGAGGATAGGAGGTGGGAGAGTGAAGAGGAGAGTTGCAGAGAGGAGAGGAGAGGTGCAGAGAGGAGAGGAGATGGGAGAGTGGAGAGGAGAGGTACAGAGAGGAGAGGAGATGGGATAGTGGAGAGGAGATGGGAGAGAGGAGAGGAGATGTGAGAGTGGAGTGGAGAGGTGCAGAGTGGAGAGGTGCAGATAGGAGAGGAGATAGGAGAGTGGAGAGGAGAGGTGCAGAGAGGAGAGGAGATAGGAGAGGAGAGAGGAGATGGGAGAGAGGAGAGGAGATGTGAGAGTGGAGAGGAGATGTGAGAGTGGAGAGGAGAGATGCAGAGAGGAGAGGAGATGGGAGAGTGGAGAGGAGAGGTGCAGAGAGGAGAGGAGATGGGATAGTGGAGAGGAGAGGTGCAGAGAGGAGAGGAGATGGGAGAGTGGAGAGGAGATGGGAGAGTGGAGAGGAGATTTGCAGAGAGGAGAGGAGATGGGATAGTGGAGAGGAGAGTTGCAGATAGGAGAGGAGATGGGACAGTGGAGAGGAGAGGTGCAGAGAGGAGAGGAGATGGGAGAGTGGAGAGGAGAGGTGCAGAGAGGATAGGAGGTGGGAGAGTGGAGAGGAGAGTTGCAGAGAGGAGAGAAGATGGGATAGTGGAGAGGAGAGGTGCAGATAGGAGAGGAGATGGGAGAATGGAGAGGAGAGGTGCAGAGAGGAGAGGAGATGGGAGAGTGGAGAGGAAAGGTGCAGAGAGGAGAGGAGATGGGAGAGTGGAGAGGAGAGGTGCAGAGAGGAGAGGAGATGTGAGAGTGGAGTGGAGAGGTGCAGAGTGGAGAGGTGCAGATAGGAGAGGAGATAGGAGAGTGGAGAGGAGAGGTGCAGAGAGGAGAGGAGATGGAGAGGAGAGAGGAGATGGGAGAGAGGAGAGGAGATGTGAGAGTGGAGAGGAGATGTGAGAGTGGAGAGGAGAGGTACAGAGAGGAGAGGAGATGGGAGAGTGGAGAGGAGAGGTGCAGAGAGGAGAGGAGATGGGATAGTGGAGAGGAGAGGTGCAGAGAGGAGAGGAGATGGGAGAGTGGAGAGGAGATGGGAGAGTGGAGAGGAGATTTGCAGAGAGGAGAGGAGATGGGATAGTGGAGAGGAGAGTTGCAGATAGGAGAGGAGATGGGAGAATGGAGAGGGAGAGGTGCAGAGAGGAGAGGAGATGGGAGAGTGGAGAGGAGAGGTGCAGAGAGGAGAGGAGATGGGAGAGTGGAGAGGAGAGGTGCAGAGAGGAGAGGAGATGGGACAGTGGAGAGGAGAGGTGCAGAGAGGAGAGGAGATGGGAGAGTGAAGAGGAGAGGTGCAGAGAGGAGAGGAGGTGGGAGAGTGGAGAGGAGAGTTGCAGAGAGGAGAGGAGATGGGAGAGTGGAGAGGATAAATGCAGAGAGGAGAGGAGATGTGAGAGGAGAGAGGAGATGGGAGAGAGGAGAGGAGATGTGAGAGTGGAGAGGAGATGTGAGAGTGGAGAGGAGAGGTGCAGAGAGGAGAGGAGATGGGAGAGTGGAGAGGAGAGGTGCAGAGAGGAGAGGAGATGGGAGAGGAGAGAGGAGATGGAAGAGAGGAGAGGAGATGTGAGAGTGGAGAGGAGAGGTGCAGAGAGGAGAGGAGATGGGAGAGTGGAGAGGAGAGGTGCAGAGAGGAGAGGAGATGGGATAGTGGAGAGGAGAGGTGCAGAGAGGAGAGGAGATGGGAGAGTGGAGAGGAGATGGGAGAGTGGAGAGGAGATTTGCAGAGAGGAGAGGAGATGGGATAGTGGAGAGGAGAGGTGCAGAGAGGGAGAGGAGATGGGAGAATGGAGAGGAGAGTGGGAGAGTGCAGAGGAGGGTGCAGAGGGAGATGGGAGAGTGGAGAGGAAGGTGCAGAGAGGAGAGGAGATGGGAGAGTGGAGAGGAGAGGTGCAGAGAGGAGAGGAGATGGGACAGTGGAGAGGAGAGGTGCAGAGAGGAGAGGAGATGGGAGAGTGGAGAGGAGAGGTGCAGAGGGAGAGGAGATGGGAGAGTGGAGAGGAGAGTTGCAGAGAGGAGAGAGAGGTGCAGATGGGAGGAGTGGAGAGGAGAGGTGCAGAGAGGAGAGGAGATGGGAGAGTGGAGAGGAGAGGTGCAGAGAGGAGAGGAGATGGGAGAGTGGAGAGGAGAGGGAGTGCAGAGAGGAGAGGAGATGGGAGAGTGGAGAGGAGAGGTGCAGAGAGGAGAGGAGATGGGAGAGTGGAGAGGAGAGGTGCAGAGAGGAGAGGAGATGGGAGAGTGGAGAGGAGGAGGTGCAGAGAGGAGAGGAGATGGGAGAGTGGAGGAGAGGTGCAGAGAGGAGAGTGGGAGAGGGAGAGGTGCAGAGAGGAGAGGAGATGGGAGAGTGGAGAGGAGAGGTGCAGAGAGGAGAGGAGATGGGAGAGTGGAGAGGAGAGGTGCAGAGAGGAGAGGAGATGGGAGAGTGGAGAGGAGAGGTGCAGAGAGATGGGAGAGGGAGGAGATGGGAGAGTGGAGAGGAGGAGGTGCAGAGAGGAGAGGAGATGGGAGAGTGGAGAGGAGAGGTGCAGAGAGGAGAGGAGATGGGAGAGTGGAGAGGAGAGGTGCAGAGAGGAGAGGAGATGGGAGAGTGGAGAGGAGAGGTGCAGAGAGGAGAGGAGATGGGAGAGTGGAGAGAGATGGGAGAGAGGAGAGAGATGTGAGAGTGGAGGGAGGTGCAGAGAGAGGAGATGGGAGAGTGGAGAGGAGAGGTGCAGAGAGGAGAGGAGATGGGAGAGTGGAGAGGAGAGGTGCAGAGAGGAGAGGAGATGTGAGAGTGGAGAGGAGATGGGAGAGAGGAGAGGAGATGGGAGAGTGGAGAGGAGAGGTGCAGAGAGGAGGAGAGATGGGAGAGTGGAGAGGAGAGGTGCAGAGAGGAGAGGAGATGGGAGAGTGGAGAGGAGATGGTGCAGAGAGGAGAGGAGAGGAGATGCAGAGAGAGAGTGGAGAGGGTGCAGAGAGGAGAGGAGATGGGAGAGTGGAGAGGAGAGGTGCAGAGAGGGAGAGGAGATGGGAGAGTGGAGAGGAGGGAGAGGTGCAGAGAGGAGAGGAGATGGGAGAGTGGAGAGAGGAGGGAGAGAGGAGAGGAGATGGGAGAGTGGAGAGGAGAGGTGCAGAGAGGAGAGGAGATGGGAGAGTGGAGAGGAGAGGTGCAGAGAGGAGAGGAGATGGGAGAGTGGAGAGATGGAGAGTGAGAGAGAGGAGAGTGGGAGAGGTGCAGAGAGGAGAGGAGATGGGAGAGTGGAGAGGAGAGGTGCAGAGAGGAGAGGAGATGGGAGTGGAGTGCAGAGAGGAGAGGAGATGGGAGAGAGAGATGGAGAGGAAAGAGTGCAGAGGGAGAGGAGATGGGAGTGGAGAGGAGAGGTGCAGAGAGGAGAGGAGATGGGAGAGTGGAGAGGAGAGGTGCAGAGAGGAGAGGAGATGGGAGAGTGGAGAGGAGAGGTGCAGAGAGGAGAGGAGAGGGAGAGTGGAGAGAGTGGAGAGGAGAGAGATGGGAGGTGGAGAGGAGAGGAGAGGAGAGGAGATGGGAGAGTGGAGAGGAGAGGTGCAGAGAGGAGAGGAGATGGGAGGAGATGGAGAGGAGAGGAGATGGAGAGGGAGAGGTGCAGAGAGGAGAGGAGATGGGAGAGTGGAGTGGAGAGGTGCAGAGAGGAGAGGAGATGGGAGAGTGGAGAGGAGAGGTGGAGGGAGTGGAGAGGAGAGGGAGAGAGGAGAGGAGATGGGAGAGGAGAGGAGAGGTGCAGAGGAGGAGATGGGAGAGTGGAGAGGAGAGGGAGAGGAGATGGGAGAGGGAGAGGAGAGAGAGAGGAGAGGAGATGGGAGAGTGGAGAGGAGAGGTGCAGAGAGGAGAGGGAGATGGGAGAGTGGAGAGAGAGGTGCAGAGAGGAGAGGAGATGGGAGAGTGGAGAGGAGAGGTGCAGAGAGGAGAGGAGATGGGAGAGTGGAGAGGAGGTGCAGAGAGGAGAGAGGTGCAGAGAGGGAGAGGAGATGGGAGAGTGGAGAGGAGAGGTGCAGAGAGGAGAGGAGATGGGAGAGTGGAGAGGAGAGGTGCAGAGAGGAGAGGAGATGGGAGAGTGGAGAGGAGAGGTGCAGAGAGGAGAGGTGCAGATAGGAGAGGAGATGGGAGAGTGGAGAGAGGTGCAGAGAGGAGAGGAGATGGGAGAGTGGAGAGGAGAGGTGCAGAGAGGAGGAGATGGGAGAGTGGAGAGGAGAGGTGCAGAGAGGAGAGGAGATGGGAGAGTGGAGAGGAGAGGTGCAGAGAGGAGAGGAGATGGGAGAGTGGAGAGGAGAGGTGCAGAGAGGAGAGGAGATGGGAGAGGTGGAGAGGTGGAGAGGAGATGGGAGAGGGAGAGGAGAGGTGCAGAGAGGAGAGGAGATGGGAGAGTGGAGAGGAGAGGGAGAGGAGATGGGAGAGTGGAGAGGAGAGGTGCAGAGAGGAGAGGAGATGGGAGAGTGGAGAGGAGAGGTGCAGAGAGGAGAGATGGAGATGGGAGAGTGGAGAGGAGAGGGGAGAGAGGAGAGGAGATGGGAGAGTGGAGAGGAGAGGTGCAGAGAGGAGAGGAGATGGGAGAGTGGAGAGGAGAGGTGCAGAGAGGAGAGGAGATGGGAGTGGAGTGGAGAGGTGCAGAGAGGAGGAGATGGGAGAGTGGAGGAGAGGTGCAGATGGAGAGGAGATGGGAGAGTGGAGAGGAGAGGTGCAGAGAGGAGGGAGATGGGAGAGTGGAGAGGAGAGGTGCAGAGAGGAGAGGGGGAGAGTGGAGAGGAGAGGTGCAGAGAGGAGAGGAGATGGGAGAGTGGAGAGGAGAGGTGCAGAGAGGAGAGGAGATGGGAGAGTGGAGAGGAGAGGTGCAGAGAGGAGAGGGAGATGGGAGAGGAGAGGGAGAGGAGATGGCAGAGAGGAGAGAGAGATGGGAGAGTGGAGAGGATGTGAGAGTGGAGAGGAGAGGTGCAGAGAGGAGAGGAGATGGGAGAGTGGAGAGGAGAGGTGCAGAGAGGAGGAGAGGAGATGGGAGAGTGGAGAGGGAGAGGTGCAGAGAGGAGAGGAGATGGGAGAGTGGAGAGGAGAGTGCAGAGAGGAGAGGAGATGGGAGAGTGGAGAGGAGAGGTGCAGAGAGGAGAGGAGATGGGAGAGTGGAGAGGAGAGGTGCAGAGTGGAGAGATGGGAGATGGGAGATGTGGAGAGGAGAGGTGCAGAGAGGAGAGGAGATGGGAGAGTGGAGAGGAGAGGGCAGAGAGGAGAGGAGATGGAGATGGAGAGAGAGGTGGAGAGGAGAGGGAGATGGGAGAGAGGAGAGGGATAGGAGATGGGAGAGTGGAGAGGAGAGGTGCAGAGAGGAGAGGAGATGGGAGAGTGGAGAGGAGAGGTGCAGAGAGGAGAGGAGATGGGAGAGGAGAGGAGATGGGAGAGGAGATGGGAGAGTGGAGAGGAGAGGGTGCAGAGGGAGGAGATGGGAGAGTGGAGGAGGGTGCAGAGAGGAGAGGAGATGGGAGAGTGGAGAGGAGATGGGAGAGATGGAGAGAGAGGAGAGGTGCAGAGAGGAGAGGAGATGGGAGAGAGGAGAGGTGCAGATGGAGATGGGAGAGTGGAGAGGAGAGGTGCAGAGAGGAGAGGAGATGGGAGAGTGGAGAGGAGAGGTGATGCAGAGGAGAGGAGATGGGAGAGTGGAGAGGAGAGGTGCAGAGAGGAGAGGAGATGGGAGAGTGGAGAGGAGAGGTGCAGAGAGGAGAGGAGATGGGAGAGTGGAGAGGAGAGGTGCAGAGAGGAGAGGAGATGGGAGAGTGGAGAGGAGAGGTGCAGAGAGGAGAGGAGATGGGAGAGGAGATGGGAGAGATGGGAGAGAGGTGGAGAGGAGAGAGATGGAGAGTGGAGAGGTGCAGAGAGGAGAGGAGATGGGAGAGTGGAGAGGAGAGGTGCAGAGAGGAGAGGAGATGGGAGAGTGGAGAGAGAGATGGGAGAGAGGAGAGGAGATGGAGAGTGGAGAGGAGAGGTGCAGAGAGAGAGGAGATGGGAGAGTGGAGAGGAGAGGTGCAGAGAGGAGAGGAGATGGGAGAATGGAGAGGAGATGGGAGAGAGGAGAGGAGATGGGAGAGTGGAGAGGAGAGGTGCAGAGAGGAGAGGAGATGGGAGAGTGGAGAGGAGAGGTGCAGAGAGGAGAGGAGATGGGAGAATGGAGAGGAGAGGTGCAGAGAGGAGAGGAGATGGGAGAGTGGAGAGGAGAGGTGGAGAGGAGAGGAGATGGGAGAGTGGAGAGGAGAGGTGCAGAGAGGAGAGGAGATGGGAGAGTGGAGAGGAGAGGTGCAGAGAGAGATGGGAGATGGGAGAGTGGAGAGAGGAGAGGTGCAGAGAGGAGAGGAGATGGGAGAGTGGAGAGGAGAGGTGCAGAGAGGAGAGGAGATGGGAGAGTGGAGAGGAGAGGTGCAGAGAGGAGAGGAGATGCAGAGTGGAGAGGAGAGGTGCAGAGAGGAGAGGAGATGGGAGAGTGGAGAGGAGAGGTGCAGAGAGGAGAGGAGATGGGAGAGTGGAGAGGAGAGGTGCAGAGAGGAGAGGTGCAGATGGAGAGGAGATGGAGAGTGGAGAGGAGAGGTGCAGCAGAGAGGAGATAGGAGAGTGGAGAGGAGAGATGGAGAGGAGGAGATGGGAGAGTGGAGAGAGAGGTGCAGAGAGGAGAGGAGATGGGAGAGTGGAGAGGAGAGGTGCAGAGAGGAGAGGAGATGGGAGAGTGGAGAGGGAGAGGTGCAGAGAGGAGATGGGAGATGGGAGAGGGAGAGGAGAGGAGAGGTGCAGAGAGGTGCAGAGGAGATGGGAGAGTGGAGAGGAGAGGTGCAGAGAGGAGAGGAGATGGGAGAGTGGAGAGGAGAGGGCAGAGAGGAGAGGAGATGAGATGGAGAGAGTGCAGAGAGGAGATGGGAGAGTGGAGAGAGGAGAGGAGATGGGAGAGTGGAGAGGAGAGGTGCAGAGAGGAGAGGAGATGGGAGAGTGGAGAGGAGATGGGAGAGAGGAGAGGAGATGGGAGAGTGGAGAGGAGAGGTGCAGAGAGGAGAGGAGATGGGAGAGTGGAGAGGAGAGGTGCAGAGAGGAGGAGATGGGAGATGGGCAGAGAGGAGAGGAGATGGAGAGTGGAGAGGGCAGAGAGGAGAGGAGATGGGAGAGTGGAGAGGAGAGGTGCAGAGAGGAGAGGAGATGGGAGAGTGGAGAGGAGAGGTGCAGAGAGGAGAGAGATGGGAGAGTGGAGAGGAGAGGTGCAGAGAGGAGAGGAGATGGGAGAGTGGAGAGGAGAGTTGCAGAGAGGAGAGGAGAGGGAGAATGGAGAGGAGGAGAGAGAGAGGAGATGGGAGAGTGGAGAGGAGAGGTGCAGAGAGGAGAGGAGATGGGATAGTGGAGAGGAGGGTGCAGAGAGGAGAGGAGATGGGAGTGGAGTGCAGAGAGGAGGATGCAGAGAGAGAGGAGAGGTGCAGAGAGGAGAGGAGATGGGAGAGTGGAGAGGTGCAGAGAGGAGAGGTGCAGAGAGGAGAGGAGATAGGAGAGTGGAGAGGAGAGGTGCAGAGAGGAGAGGAGATGGGAGAGTGGAGAGGAGAGGTGCAGAGAGGAGAGGAGATGGGAGAGTGGAGAGGAGAGCTGCAGAGAGGAGAGGAGAGGAGATGGGAGAGTGGAGAGGAGAGGTGCAGAGAGGAGAGGAGATGGGAGAGGAGAGAGGGAGATGGGAGAGAGGAGAGGAGATGGGAGAGTGGAGAGGAGAGGTGCAGAGAGAGGAGATGGGAGATGGAGAGGAGTGGAGAGGAGAGGAGATGGGAGAGTGGAGGGAGAGGAGATGGGAGAGAGGGAGGGAGAGAGGAGATGGGAGAGAGGAGAGGAGATGTGAGAGTGGAGAGGAGAGGTGCAGAGAGGAGAGGAGATGGGAGAGTGGAGAGGAGAGGTGCAGAGAGGAGAGGAGATGGGAGAGGAGAGGAGATGGGAGAGAGGAGAGGAGATGTGAGAGTGGAGAGGAGAGGTGCAGAGAGGAGAGGAGATGGGAGAGTGGAGAGGAGGGTGCAGAGAGGAGAGGAGATGGGAGAGGAGAGAGGAGATGGGAGAGAGAGGAGAGGAGATGTGAGAGTGGAGAGGAGAGGTGCAGAGAGGAGAGGAGATGGGAGAGTGGAGAGGAGAGGTGCAGAGAGGAGAGGAGATGGGAGAGGAGAGAGCAGATGGGAGAGAGGAGAGGAGATGTGAGAGTGGAGAGGAGAGGTGCAGAGAGGAGAGGAGATGGGAGAGTGGAGAGGAGAGGTGCAGAGAGGAGAGGAGATGGGAGAGGAGAGAGGAGATGGGAGAGGGAGAGGAGATGTGAGAGTGGAGAGGAGAGGTGCAGAGAGGAGAGGAGATGGGAGAGTGGAGAGGAGAGGTGCAGAGAGGAGAGGAGATGGGAGAGGAGAGAGGGAGATGGGAGAGAGGAGAGGAGATGGGAGAGTGGAGAGGAGAGGTGCAGAGAGGAGAGGAGATGGGAGAGTGGAGAGGAGAGGTGCAGATGGGAGAGGAGATGGGAGGAGTGGAGAGGGAGAGGTGCAGAGGGAGAGGAGATGGGAGAGTGGAGAGAGTGGAGAGGAGATGGGAGAGAGGAGATGGGAGAGGAGAGGAGAGAGAGGCAGAGAGAGGAGATGGGATAGTGGAGAGGAGAGGTGCAGATAGGAGAGGAGATGGGGGAATGGAGAGGAGAGGTGCAGAGAGGAGAGGAGATGGGAGAGTGGAGAGGAAAGGTGCAGAGAGGAGAGGAGATGGGAGAGTGGAGAGGAGAGGTGCAGAGAGGAGAGGAGATGGGACAGTGGAGAGGAGAGGTGCAGAGAGGAGAGGAGATGGAAGAGTGGAGAGGAGAGTTGCAGAGAGGAGAGGAGAGGTGCAGAGAGGAGAGGAGATGGGAGAGTGGAGAGGAGAGGTACAGAGAGGAGAGGAGATGGGATAGTGGAGAGGAGATGGGAGAGAGGAGAGGAGATGTGAGAGTGGAGTGGAGAGGTGCAGAGTGGAGAGGTGCAGATAGGAGAGGAGATAGGAGAGTGGAGAGGATAGGTGCAGAGAGGAGAGGAGATAGGAGAGTGGAGAGGAGAGATGCAGAGAGGAGAGGAGATGGGAGAGTGGAGAGGAGAGGTGCAGAGAGGAGAGGAGATGGGAGAGTGGAGAGGAGAGGTGCAGAGAGGAGAGGAGATGGGAGAGTGGAGAGGAGAGGTGCAGAGAGGAGAGGAGATGGGACAGTGGAGAGGAGAGGTGCAGAGAGGAGAGGAGATGGAAGAGTGGAGAGGAGAGTTGCAGAGAGGAGAGGAGAGGTGCAGAGAGGAGAGGAGATGGGAGAGTGGAGAGGAGAGGTACAGAGAGAAGAGGAGATGGGATAGTGGAGAGGAGATGGGAGAGAGGAGAGGAGATGTGAGAGTGGAGTGGAGAGGTGCAGAGTGGAGAGGTGCAGATAGGAGAGGAGATAGGAGAGTGGAGAGGATAGGTGCAGAGAGGAGAGGAGATAGGAGAGTGGAGAGGAGAGATGCAGAGAGGAGAGGAGATGGGAGAGTGGAGAGGAGAGGTGCAGAGAGGAGAGGAGATGGGAGAGTGGAGAGGAGAGGTGCAGAGAGGAGAGGAGATGGGATAGTGGAGAGGAGAGGTGCAGATAGGACAGGAGATGGGAGAGTGGAGAGGAGAGGTGCAGAGAGGAGAGGAGATGGGATAGTGGAGAGGAGAGGTGCAGAGAGGAGAGGATATAGGAAAGTGGAGAGGAGATGTGAGAGTGGAGAGGAGAGGTGCGGAGAGGAGAGGAGATGGGAGAGTGGAGAGGAGATGGGAGAGTGGAGAGGAGAGGTGCAGAGAGGAGAGGAGATGGGAGAGTGGAGAGGAGAGGTGCAGAGAGGAGAGGAGATGGGAGAGGAGAGATGAGATGGGAGAGAGGAGAGGAGATGTGAGAGTGGAGAGGAGAGGTGTAGAGAGGAGAGGAGATGGGAGAGTGGAGAGGAGAGGTGCAGAGAGGAGAGGAGATGGGATAGTGGAGAGGAGAGGTGCAGAGAGGAGAGGAGATGGGAGAGTGGAGAGGAGATGGGAGAGTGGAGAGGAGAGTTGCAGAGAGGAGAGGAGATGGGATAGTGGAGAGGAGAGGTGCAGATAGGACAGGAGATGGGAGAGTGGAGAGGAGAGGTGCAGAGAGGAGAGGAGATGGGATAGTGGAGAGGAGAGGTGCAGAGAGGAGAGGAGATAGGAAAGTGGAGAGGAGATGTGAGAGTGGAGAGGAGAGCTGCGGAGAGGAGAGGAGATGGGAGAGTGGAGAGGAGATGGGAGAGTGGAGAGGAGAGGTGCAGAGAGGAGAGGAGATGGGAGAGTGGAGAGGAGATGGGAGAGTGGAGAGGAGAGGTGCAGAGAGGAGAAGAGATGGGAGAGTGGAGAGGAGACGTGCAGAGTGGAGAGGAGATGGGAGAGTGGAGAGGAGATGTGAGAGTGGAGAGGAGAGATGCAGAGAGGAGAGGAGATGGGAGAGTGGAGAGGAGAGGTGCAGAGAGGAGAGGAGATGGGAGAGTGGAGAGAAGATGTGAGAGTGGAGAGGAGATGGGAGAGTGGAGAGGAGATGGGAGAGTGGAGAGGAGAGGTGCAGAGAGGAGAGGTGATGGGAGAGTGGAGAGGAGAGGTGCAGAGAGGAGAGGAGATGGGATAGTGGAGAGGAGAGGTGCAGAGAGGAGAGGAGATGGGAGAGTGGAGAGGAG